>NW_009613471.1:0-62133 GCF_000690535.1 Cariama cristata
TGGCCCCATCCTCTTGACACCCATCCTTACGGTATTTTTAAGCATTGATGAGGTCCCCTCTCAGTCTGCTCTTCTCCAGGCTGAACAGACCCAGCTCTCTCAGCCTTTGCTCATCAGAGAGATGCTCCAGTCCCCTCACCATCTTCCTTGCCCTCTGCTGGACTCTCTCCAGTAGTTACTTGTCTGTCTTGAAATGGGGAGCCCAGAACTGGACACAGCACTCCAGATGTGGCCTCATCAGGGCACAGCAGAGGGGGAGAAGAACCTCCCTCAATCTGCCTTCCTCATGCATCCCAGGATACCATTGGCCACGAGGGCACATTGCTGGCTCATGAGCAACTTGTCCACCAGGACTCCCAGGTCTTTCTCTGCTGGGTTGCTCTCCAACAGGTCATCTGGTAGCCGGCACTGGTGCATGGGGTTATGCCTCCCGAGGTGCAGGACCCTACACTCTGAAGCTACTGGATTGAACAGTAGTCTAATCCTAAAAAGTGAATAGCATTTGGGTGCATTGCTACCTTTAGTCCAACTTAAGTTATCTTTGAAGGAAAGAAGTTTTTCAAATGATGACTAGACATTTTCTGAAATTTCTGAGATTTTCAGTTGCTGGCAATTGATGATATGAGAACTGATGTGTTTTTAAAAATGAAAAATCAAAAAAAATGCTATATTTAAATCTCTGATTTGATTAACCATGCGCTCTCACAAACCAGCAGAACTTGTGCTTTGGGGAATAGATAGGAGAAGGAGAAATGGGGAATGGTCACAGGTGCAAAGCTGTGAAGGCTGCTTGAGACAGGACTGTCACCAAAATAAATGTTTGTTAAATTATACCCTTAAAATCTGATGGATAGAAACCTAGGTAAACCATGGGACTCACTTAAGATCAATTATTTTGTTACAAGAAGAGTGGTAGCAAAGCTTTGCTTGCCTCAGATTGGATACTCATTTGTTTTGGTAGTGAAAACTGGCTTTTTAGCAAATTTAAATGTAACATTTATGGTTGGAATAATGGGGAAGTTCAGAAAAACTTTCCACAAAACTTGGGAGCACGCAGATGACCTTCCTATTTCAACGTGCAGTGCAGATTGCCTAAATAAGCAGATAATTATTCTTATTTTAATATTTTATTCAATACTGCCTCTTCTGGTTTCATTAAAACAGGGAATTATCATAAAAAGCAAGAGAACAAGGAAAAAACTCTGATTCCCCTTTAGTTCTCAACAAAACTGTCACTGATTTCAAGAGGAAAGAGATTTGATCTTTTTTCTGCAGTGCTTATCTAAATCCTTGCAAAACAGAAGTTTTTAAATTTTGCACTAGGACACATCTAGGACTATCAAGCCAAATAGCTTCAAAAAATAGCAATGTTTCAGCTGCTACTACTCTGAGCAAAGGCAATTACAGGTTTGCTTCTGGGATCTGTGTATGTTTTTAAGGCTGAACTAAAGTGGATCTTAGTTAAACACCATTTGTGACATAGGGTTACCTTTCATGCGACAGCTGTCACCTCCACCTCCACAAAGAGTGTCCTCTTTGATGGCTTTCAGCAGAATGAGTTATCCCAACACCTTTCCACACAGATTGCACAGTGAACCCCAGAGCAGTGAACTGGATGGTAAATTTACTTTCTATAAGAGTTTCCTTCTGTCGGAGAGCATGGCTGGAAAAGTCCGAGACAGTGGGTCAGGAGAAGCCACTTCCACCTCGAAAGCACTGTCACTTGGCAGGGGCTTATGACTAGTTTGACAAAGATAGGTAAGACGTTCAGTATTGTACATTGTTGTAGTTAGCAAGTTAACTCTTAGAAGAGGTACTCTTAACATACTTTAAAGCCAGTATTTGGCCTGCCTTCAAAGGTAGTAACTGTTGTATTTTAGTACACAGAGCCTTTGGAAATTGGACAACCGTTATCTTGGTGTGATGGACGGTGGTGAAATGTGTTGTTTCCTGTCTCCACCTGACAAATGTAAAAAGCAGCAACAGACTAGTGAAGAATTCTCCCTGAAGTCTAATGATCTGTTATTCATCACTGTTTATCAGTGCCCCTACTGTATATTTGCTGTGCTGTCATGGAAACAGCCATTCAGCCAACCAATTAAGAGCAAATTAAAGTGACGCTGTCAAGATAAGCATATGTTAGAAACTAATTTCTTACCTGTTTCACAAAAAAAAAAATCCCCCAAATATTTTTAATTCTTAAGAATCTTATTTGCATTCATCTTTTGGGGAAAAATAAAGACAGGAGCTATTCCATAAATGCACAAACCAAGAAAAAGCTATGTGGAGTCTGTGCCTTCATACGACCTGTATACAATGGATCACAAGTGACTTTACAAGTGCATTTAATAGAATTGCTTCATTATACTTTGCTTAGGTTGTTTTCCAGTCCTCACACAAGAGCCAGAGACTCCACCTAGTTCTGGATGCCAACTTTTTTCTATGGCAAAAAGGTGTAGTAGTGCCATTGTGGCACATCATCGGCACATTATGGCACATTATGCCGTACTGGCTCTACACTCTGCCTCAAATAAGCAGGAGACTTCTCAGTAGCTTTTCCAGGGGTGCAGTTTCATAGCAGCATTAAAGGTGCTCTGGCCTTGTCTTCCTCTCTCTTCCCATCCCCTCTCCAGATGCATCCCTGCTTGTTCCTTGCACTGGCATAGGTATGCATTTGATCTCTCTGTGATTCAAAGAAGCAACACTGGCTGGGTTCATTTTCTTCCTGAATCTGGTCAGATGAGCACCAGTCCCACTGCATAGCGAATGGGGACAGTATGTTACCTGGAACAGCGTCCTCAACTCAGGATGTGGCTCCACAACATAAGTGCAAGCACAAGTAGGCCTCCAAGATGAAGTCTGATGCAGTTTAAGCTCTCTCAGCCATCTAACTCTTAAAAATTGTATTATTCCCTTTACTGGAAAATTGTTCTACTCAATGATCCTCAGCGGAATTCCTTAAGAGAAGCAGTCTTCTCTGCCACATCTCCAGCGTGTCCTCTCTTGCCATTGAAGTACGTTGTCTCCCCTACTCATGTGGAGGCAGGCGGATATGCAGTGGTATAGTCAATCTGTGCAGTTTCCCGTCCATGGAGACTATCTGCTAGCACTTTGTGGCCCTATTAGAGCTTCTTGTGGCTGCCTTAGCAGTGCAAAAAGCTATGCTGCACAAGGGAATCTACCCAACAGACGCTTACTAAAATGTTGATCGCATGAAGACAACGCAAAAGCCATCCCCAAAGTCACAAGAGTCAAACTGTAAAAACAGACAGAAAATACAAGGAAATCAAAGCCTGGATAGATAACTCTTCCTGTACTGTTCTTATATTGAGAAGAAGAAGGTGAAACAATAAATCAGTGCTAATATGTGTGGAGACCTGGAATGTGCTGCATCTTTCTCCAGTGATATATGGTTGAGAAAATGGCTGATGAAAGTAATTATTTATAGCAAGCATAAAAACAGTCCTAGTTAGAACTCAATAGCTGTCACCATCACTTTAACAAAAGCTTGTGAGAGCTATACCAATTTGATGGTGTCTTAAAGTGAGCTGAACTGTAGAGAGCTGCAGTTTTGTTTCAGATATCAAGAAAATCATCAAAGTAACAGCAGTAATCAGAATGAATGAACCCTACAGAAATATAATGACTATACAGCTGTCAGCATCTTTTTCCTTCCTGCTCCGGTTGATCCCAAAGAAGAGAGTACTGAATAAGAATCCACTACAACTATCAAGCACAGTACAGTCCATGTGAGACTTTCTACTTTAAATCTTTCACTCACCTGGGAGTACCTAACCTTATCCACAGAATACAGAGGCATCAAATAATAAGATTTTTTTTACATTATCATTTGGGTTTATGACCTGTCTTTGTGGATGTATTTTGGTTTTGCTTATGCTATTGCCAAAGTTCAATGTGTAACACTCAGACACACCAAGTGCCCTCACCCGTTCAAAGCAGACAATGTTGGATTAATTGTGTCTCCATACTATATGTGAATTCCTGCAGTGGCTTATTTTCCTCTCCATCTGAATGAATAGTATGACTGGAATATATTTTACTTATGCCCTCTTCCAATTTCACGTACACTCTTGCATTAAACTTGCCTTAACTAATGATGAATATTTTTTCAGTGGCAGTCTAAACTAAAATATTACACTGATACAGCAGGATCAATTTACTTCAGGAACAGAATAGTCCAAATTATGCTGCTGCAACAAAGTTCTCCAGTCCCAGCATACCTCTTAGGATCACTTTAGTCCTTTCCTGTTATGTCCCACAATCTTCTTCAAATGACCTCCACTGATGCTCCCCGCCTTCAGAAGTTTCAGACATCTGTGTCACTCTTAAACAACACAGATGCTGAATTTATTCCAAAAGGTAATTCAAGAAGTCTCTAGTGTCTTTATATGACTTTCAAAGCACTAAACACATTAGGCTTATCTAATGTAAGACACCAGACCAACAGCTTGCCTCTGATTCAGAAATGCTTTGCATCTTTGAAGCCTTGAAGTAATCTAATCATGTATGGATGTGTGCAAGGCTGCAGGAGCCACAACAATCTTAAACTTTGGTCTGGGTTCTTCATAATGAATCAGTCTGTAAGCTTGTCCATTTTGTTGCTTTTACAGTAACTTTTTCACTTGATCTAATGTTGTTACTACTTTTTTTTCTTGGATATGACCCGGCCACATGCGCTGGCAGCCCAGAAAGCCAACCGTGTCCTGGGCTGCATCCCAAGAAGCGTGACTCGCAGGTCCAGGGAGGGGATTCTGCCCCTCTGCTCCGCTCTGGTGAGACCCCCCCTGCAGTACTGCCTTCAACTCTGGGGTCCTCAGCACAAGAAGGACATGGATCTGTTGGAGCGAGTCCAGAGGAGGGCACAGAGATGATCCGAGAGCTGGAGCACCTCTGCTGTGAGGACAGGCTGAGAGAGTTGGGGTGGTTCAGCCTGGAGAAGACGCTGGGGAGACCTTAGAGCAGCCTTCCAGTACCTAAAGGGGGCTTATAAGAAAGATGGGGACAAACTTTTTAACAGTGCTGATTGTGATAGGACAAGGGGTAATGGTTTTAAACTAAAAATTAGTATATTTAGACTAGATATGAGGAAGAAATTTTTTAGGATGAGGGTGATGAAACACTGGCACAGGTTGCCCAGAGAGGCGGTCGATGCCCCATCGCTGGAAACATTCAAGGTCAGGCTGGATGGGTCTCTGAGCAACCTGATGGAGTTGAAGATGTCCCTGCTCATTGCAGGGGGGTTGGACTAGATGGCCTTTAAACGTCCTTTCGAACCCAAACCAGTCTATTATTCTATGATATGGTAAATATCAGAAGGGATAAAATTGTCATACATCTGTATATAGTTCAAGCTGATATTCTATTTCTACTAGCAACATTATAGTATTTTTGCATTAATCGTGTCTTGAGATACTTGTGATGATGATTAGTTATTCATATGCTAACTTCTTTAACTGTGTTTTACAACATTAAGCATACATCTGTTTTTATGGGGTTTATGATCTCACAACCTATTTTATCCTCATTTTTAGAAACAGGAATTTTAACAAACCAAACATTAAAAAACGACAAGAGCTGCTTGACTGTCAGTGTTACTTGTAGGAACATTGTATTCATCAACTTATAACCATTGTTGCTATGTGATATCGATTGTCCTTGGAATATTCTTCTCCTTTGCCTTGAATCTGGGTGGTGTGTCACCAGTTTTGAGTTCCCTGCTGTGCTGCAATTTTATTTTAAAATTTATTGCAATACTTCTCTGAGATACTGTATTTTCTTCCTTGTTAAAATTAGACTATAGTACACTACCTCCCATACCACTCCCACTGCAATTTTTGTATAGGTATGTACCCAGATAGTATATCAGTGAACAGACTGCATTCCAGCATATACAAAATAGTACAAAGTTGAAATATTTTACCAATTTATTAGACAAAGAGGCGTATGCTGCATAGAAAAATGTGGAGGATGTAAAGGGCAGACTGCACCATTACCATCACCTTGTGAGCACCCTTGCAATGTTGCTTATTTGCTGTCGAGGGTGATTAACTCCCAAACACACTGCTTGCTGTTTGAGAAGATGGGCTGGGAGACCACTCAGCTGCAGGACGACAGCCCCGGGTCCCCTTGTGCCCTGCCAAGGGTGCCATGGCCTCGTTGCCTTGCCCCTTGCAGCGGGCACCCCAACAGCACCCACCTCACTAGCTGCCGCAAACGGCTTTACAAAGCAAATCCACCGGGTTTTATAGCATTTTTATATTAAGCACTAGATGTCAGTAGCATACTCTTAACGCAGTCGGTTGAAATTGGCTGCAGGGTGCTTGTTCAGCCCAGTACCCAAATGCAGAAGGCTTTTTCAGTGCCTGCAGCTCGCTGGCAGAGGCTCCGCAGATCCTACTCGGTTCAGGTATGAAGGTGTTTGGAGAGCACCCACAGTGTAGGGTGAATGCCCGAAATATGTATCTGCATAGGAAGCAGCAAGAACAAGTATTTTTGCAGGTACAATTTTTGCTGCTTTTGTGTATTTTTTTCTCATTTCTGTTTTGCTCATTGGTCTCAGACAAACACATGACTACAGGAAAAAGTATTACTTATCCAGGGAAATCCAATTAATTATCCAGTTATCATACCATTAGGGAAAAGACCAATCTACGTGATCCTGTGCCTTCTCTGAAGGAGAATGGCTGTCCAGCACAGTGATCAGGTCATACCCGTTTAGCCGTGATGTGGAGAGCACAAAGCAGAGTTTTGCTTTGGAAGAGCCATAAACAAGAATGACATTTTAGCTGTAGTGTAATGAAATTCAAATATTGCCAGAGGCTTAAAAAAAATGACCTTCATCATTAAATAAGGTCTGAATAAATGATCTCGTTTATTTTTCTATCCTTTCAGCACATTTTAACAAATTCTTTGTTACCAAGGTTTATACAACACACTCCTGGGTCATGATGCAAGTTCAGCTTCTCTGTAGGCTGTTTCCCTCTCTTCAGCAAGTCCGTGACTGGTAACAGCAGCCAGGAGTCCTGGCATGGGCAAGGTAAACACAAACAGTGCCCGATGGCACACTAGAAGGTACCTTTCAGCTTTTATGATAGCCTTTGGAAAGAACTGAGGCATCCTCTTCTCAGGACCTGCTGCCAGATACTGGGAAATGTGCAGGGTGAAGCACAGACTGGCAGCGGGCAGCACAGAAGCTCTCCCTCGGTCCAAAAGTCAAGGAGACCTGAAAGTGGCCTGGCATGGATAAGAGCCTGTCTAAGAACTGGCAAAAGACTTTCCCTGCCTGTTCATTATTTTTTTTTGTGACTGGGCAGATGGAGACTTGCTCCCGGTTTATCAAAGTACACAAAAATGTACGCAAATGTCTGAGCTCAGAGGTCTGACCCACTGTATGTGAGTTAGGTATCATAGACTGTGCTATGGTGAACTAATTTAACGGCCTCAGAAAGCTAAGGTTAGCACTAAGCTGCTCTTTATGCCTGTAAAGAGCTGATCACACTCGGCTTTGATTCAAGACACATCCCACATCCCGCAAGTTACATCTACTCAGACAGGAAGCCCCGAGGCTCCTCTCCATCCTTACACGAGTCACCCAGTGGGGGTTTCCTGATCATTCGTGATAATTTTGGGCATCTGATCCAGGGCAGGAAAGAAATAATTTTATATCTCTTCTTTTCAAGCATCATCCGCTCCCTTATCTTAAGGAGGACATATAGAATCTCATTAAGAATCAGACACATTGAGCTGAATGGCAACCATTAAAAACTCAGGAGTTCCTTCCTTCCAGAAATGAAAATACACTCAAGTCCCCTGTTTCCTCTGTCTCCACCTCCTTCTCCACACTTCAAATGCTGAGTAAGGAACTGGTTTCGTACTGTGCTCTAAAGACCCACCACCTCTGACCCCAACATAAACACTGATTACCTGGGTACCAGCAGCCTCTCTCTGCATTGCAGGCTTGGGGCTGTCAGTAAAAACATAAAGGCAGAACCCAAGCTGTCTTATTCTGGCTAGGCATGAAATGAAAATGACTAGAAAACAAATGATGCCATTGGAGATAAAGCCATTGAAGGATGAAATCTGTAATAAAGCCTTTATTTCTGAATTGTTCGCTCTTCCTTTATCCTTTCATTGTGAATAAAGATTCCATATAAAAAGCAGAGCTGATTTACACAGAAATCAACCAAGTAAAATTGCATATTTAAAATATACTACAAATTTATATAGTGGATTAATATGGATTTTTTTTTTACAAATTCAATCAATTTTATATATTTAAATATGTTCCATATAGAAAACAAAATAAGCTTTCTTTTTTCCACAGAAGTAACCTGTCTTTCTGATCAAAGGGAATACACTGACGTTCAAAATTTTGCCAGTCTCCTTGTTCGCCCTTCCTAATGTAGAGATTCTCACTAACGAGTTTTTCAGGCTGCCAAGCACTGATATAACTAACAAAGTCATACATTTGAAAATCTAATGCAACTTCCAAGGATGATAATGCTCATGTGTGTATACTTCAGAAAACCATTTGTTTGTTTGTCTTGAAGAGCTTATCTGGTCCTCGTGGCATTGTGCCACACACACTCAGCAACATCGATGTCCTTCTGTCTTACACAAGAGAGAAATATTAACCTAAATTGATGGAGAGAAAATTTCCATTAAAACCCCAATGGCAAAGAAGTTTCAAAGTGTGAATATCTTTCCTAATCCCATCTCCCCACGTTGGTTTAAATTTGTTTCAACAACTTTGAAATGTTCAGTTTCAGTAGCAGCGAAGTCATAAGTACTATTAGCATTGTATTTATATTAACTCCAGTAAGCATAAACTTATTTTTGTCCCAAATATTTCAACTTTTAAGTCTCAACTGAAGTGCTGATTCACCAGTGGTACATATTGCACAAAGTTATGTTGCATGTAAACTTCATCTACTTACTCAGAAGCTTAACAAGACAAATTATGAAAAACAATTAACTGTTGTTTTGTTTGATATATTTCAACATTATCCACAAAATCCTAATTCCACTGAAATCATTAGGAACTCTACAATTAATTTTAACAAAACCAGCATTTTACCTCTCTCTGTGAGCCAAGGATGATGTTATTCTTTCAATCAAATTCCTTAATCAAATTTTTTCATTGATTTCTTCAGGAGAGAAACCTACCCAAAATGTATGATTCACGAAGTAACTAATCTACGTACCTAACAGGTGAATAAACACTTGCTGTTTTGGCATTGGGCAGCTTCAACTCTGCATTCGATAGCAGTACTAGCAATTCAGGATGTGCTGAGAAATTCACAGAGCAATCAGTAACTTGTTTGTGATAATCACTCGGCACCGTCTCAGGGTGATACAGCACTGATGGGGATGTAGGAGGTGGGGTACCCCCTTCTCCTTCCTGCTGTGCTCCCACCCTCCGGGCCCTGTATGTCCTGACTTCTGCAGTGCCTGCTGCTCGCCCTTGCTTTAGACTGTTGTTCAGAGGAAAAGAGGGTATATATTTAACTTCCAAGCCTGTCCAGTCATTCTGTATTTCTTTCTGCACCTTAGGGCTATGTTGGTTCTCTGGAAGGTGTTGCAGCTTCTTTTGTCCTTCCCATCACCTTCTACACAATAAATCTTTTAGCCTTCACATTTATGAACAGCTTAGATGATTTAGCTTGTTTGCAATGTAAACTATTAGACACAACCTTCTATTATTTCCAGTTATCAAACTGCTAAACTTATTTCATCCTTCCTTACCGTCTGGGTTATTAGCAGACCCATCTGTGTGATGCACCAGCCTGTGTGATTAGCACATCCGTCTGCTTCAAATCTGTTGACTATCTGCAGATCAAAGTCCCACTTGACTATGGCTATTAACACCTTTCAGCACAAGAATATAATTCAAAATATACTTTTGCTAAGATTTTTTTTTTTTTGTAATGCTAAGAATCTGTTTCAGATGACCATTTCCTTAAGCAAAGTCCAAGTGCTCAAATACTCTTGGGAAGCAAGTAAAAAAAAGGCATGCGGTGCCATAGGATCTGGGGCACGTTTCTGTGGCTGTTTATTCAAGTCTTACAAGAAACAAAAGGGAGGGACTGGCAATGTTTCACAGTTATCTTGTATTCCAGATCCCATATCTTGGGTACAAACAGTATTTTCCTTGCATGAAATGTCTTGTGCTCCAAACCCACCTCCCTTTTTCAGTCCCTCTCAGGACTTCATGGTAACTGAACTTCCCTGTTTATTAAATGTGACAAAATATTTCTTTTCTCACAAGTGAAGTGTTCACGTTGTCTTTCAGCCTCCACTGTTTGAATTTGGAAATTATGTAATGCAAATGATAAAGATTTTCCTGTCCCTTCATGCCCTAGGACAGCCACAAATGAACATTTGTTATGAGCAGGTTAACTATTTCATTGTTTTTTAAAGTCAGATATATTGATTGCATAATTTTCTATTTCAATCTCCTTGGTAAAGCTCCTTTCTATTTGAAGCTCCTTGGCAAAGCAACAGTAGATCACAAAAATGTTGGCTGAAGTGAATCCAAGCTCAATATGCAACACAGAGCCCTAGTAAGAACATAAATCTTTCTGGGCTATCATCTTTTTGTTCTCACATTTCACTGAAATACGTTACCCGCTGTGAGGGGAGGAAAAGCCTCAAGGGCTCTTGGTATTTCTTAACTGTGAATTTCCAGCTACTTGCTATATTTATGGCTACATTATCAGTCTTCATCAGGATGCAGTAAATACCTTTGCAGAGGTCAGTATCTTGGATTTAGTTCAACTGTTATTTTCAGCAGTGATAGAAACTTGACTTAAATCACTTCTGTCATGTACTTGAGACACTCAGCTTGTTCCTCCGTCTCCCCTCTCAAACGAAGGACAGATCCCTTGCTTGGAGCCACTGGGAACAAGAGACCCTGCTTTGTTGCCTTCCTGCCAGCTTTCCTTTGATCTTCTTGTTCCCCTAGCACTGGTCTGATCATTCAGACTCCACAGATAATCCAGTCATTTCTGCTTTATCATCTAATCATGGCTTTCAGTTTCTCAGTCTATGTTCTTACACTTCCTTCACTTAATTTCCTCTTTTTTTAGAACTCCATCCTCTCTCACACATGGCCAGTGCCCCTGAATCCCTTTCTTTTCAGCTCCCTCTTCCTTGGAATAATGCAAAGAAATGCACCTGTCTGAAAATCCATCCTCTCCCGTGTGTACCTGCAGTTTTATATTAAAGTAAAATCATTATTTTTCCATGGTTCAGTCTACCTCAGGTTTCAATACTGAGCATCTTAGTACTCAGCCATGCAAGATTTCTGTAACATCCAGATTTTCAGTTTTTGTACTGCCCGGATTCTTGTCACTTTCTTCTGAGTCAAAACTGATGCTCCCTACAAGGACTTTTTCACCTAGCTTTCCACACCTACGCCTTCTACCCACCTCCACATGCTTCACTCCTGTATTTGACACAGACCTCTAATTAGCCTAATTAAATCAAATCAGTGTGTCCTCTTCATAGGAATAAATTATGTATTTGAAAAAAAAAATTGATTGGGCTCAAACGTAACCCCCCGGAACATTCTTGCTCAGAGCAGGTGTCATTTGTAAAATGTGGTAGCAGCCTGCCTGCCTGAGACACAAATCTTCCTCTCAAACTCTTACCTCTGCTGTTTCTTAGTTGCTTGTTGTAATGGTTTCAAACTCTAACCCAAAGTCCTCATTAACCTCCACCTAGGAGAAATACATCCACAACCCTCCTTCCCTCAGAGAGCTGATTTCCCCTGCTCTTTGTCATATTTCCTCACTCACTTGGTCTCGACTCCTCTCTGGGATCTAGCACTTTCCCATCAACCTCAGACAAGGTTTTGCATTACTTGCCCTAAAAATAGCAACCTTTTCAAACTGTAGATCCATCTTTCTTCTTGCCATTATCTCTGACATCTTTTTAGAACCTCTAATCTGGTGCAGGGAGAGTCGCGTCGCCTCTGTGTCCAAAGTCCCTCTTCTCTGGGAACCCCCTCTAGTCTTGTTCCTAGTGCTCCAGGCAAGTGTTCAGCTCTGCTGTCTCTGCTTGAACTCACAGGACACTGTCTCCTTCTCCTGTTACTTTCAGGTGGTCAGTCAGCTCTGCTTACACCCTTTTAAATACCACTCGCTTACACCCATTTAAATACCACTCCTGGCCTTCAAATGGGGAAAGGGTCAAACCGCTTTCCCTTAGCTTTCAGTCTGCAGCCCTCTGCTTGGTGCCCTGTCCAGAGCTGCCAGAATGTCACCTCTCCTATTTGTTTTTCAGGGTTCAATAACGAACATTAGATTTATCAAGATTTCCTTTTCTATTCCAGTCAAGCACTTCCTACTTCTTTCAATTGTATATGCCCAAAAAGTTAGTGTTACTTCTCTCTATGCTTACCTCCTACCCTTTTCTGCCTTCCTCAAATCACGTTTCTTCTTCCTTAACCTGCAAAACCCATCCTTTTCCATTCTTCCAACCAACTTCTTTGACTAAATAAAATCCATTCACTGGAAAGGAGGGGTGATGTCTTCTTCTTCTGCCTCTTCAGTCACAGCACTCCCATTTCTAAGAACTTGCTTTCACCAATTGTGAGACAAAAGGGAAACCCATCTGTACCTAACGTGACCTCTGGTACATCAAAGGACTGTGAAATATGCTTGTATTTCAGGGAAGGTCCTTTAGAAGAAAATCCAGGTCTAGTTTTTAGACACAGAATCCACAAGTAAACATTGGTAAATTGATTCACTGTAACTTAGAGAGTATTTTTACTTCCAGCTTTCATCCACTGGACATTGTTCTGCTTTCTGCTGGAGAGCAAAGAGCCTTCCGTCCTCCAAGTAGAACAATTCCCAGTTGGTCTTTCCTTAAAATAAAACAGCTGAGAACCCTAAACTGTGATTCATGCTTTCCAGGGCTTTATTAATCCCCAGAACCTTCTCCCATTTTTTCAAAATCCTTCTTTAATTGTGGAAACAACAACTGACTGGGCACAAACACAGTTTTCTAGCACAGGTTGCGCAGTGACAAATAACAAAACTTTCCCCACTCACTCTATCCATGTCATTTGTACTGCAATTTAAGTACTGGAATCCCCAGACCTTTGGTGGGGAAAGATAAACATGCTGAGAGCCCTGTTCCTGTGGACAGAAGCAAAGAAACTTATGTTTCTGAATGGGGTTTCTAATACTTATACGAATAATTTTTCCTTTGGATTGGAGAAATGCACAAAGACCTTGATATTATTCTCTCACTTAATTTCCTTTCCACCTGAATATTTTTGAAAGCATTGGTGAATGTGTTCTCACAAATCCAGGCTCTCCTTTGACCTGTGTGTGATTTGTTCTCTGACTCATACAGAATTTCCAAACTCTGTGATCAATGGAAATGGCCACTGGAACTAATGGAGGTCCTCTTTCCTGGCTGGCCTCGACAAACCATCAGGTCATTAAAACTGCTCTCCAGGTAGACAACTAGTTATTTACCAGGCTCATGGGTAAAATCAACTTTCTTGCTCAGGCATTTCATTAGCATAGACACTCCTATCACATTCATAGACATCTTCAGTTGGTTTCTAACAGTTCTTTCCCTTGATTTCTTTCACAGATTCTTACTGGAAGTAGGGAACAGATGAGAACATGAACAGTACTGTGTCATACAGTTGACTGCTTGAAGAGAAGCTACAAAGTGCAAGATTAAATGGGTAAATTTTTTCATACGCTGTTTCCTAAAGCTTACACCAAAATTTCCAGAGCTTTCCACATGGAAAAGTGTTGGCAATTCATCTCTATAGGCTCAGAGAATTTCTTGGCCGTCTCTTTTTACACTCTTGGATACAAGGTACTTAGTCCTGCCTATTAATTATTTCTATCTACTGTTGAACCTTAGTTACTGTTAGAATGAAAAGTATTTCCTGCTCATATGTGACTGCATCACCTGGATATTTTCCCAAATGCAGAGAAATGTAATTACTTTTAGGTTTTTTTACACGGTTTAAGTTTTACCAAATTCTTGTAGTAATGAGATCATGCCGTTGTCACAAAGATAATGAAGAATTGTGTACGTGAGTTTCTTCTTCTTCATTCTGTTGCTACAATTTTGTCATTTGACCTTCCTTATCAATTTTCTATATTATACATTTCTGATGTGTCCATAATACTACATGAATAGAAAAGTGAAATTTGACAGTGTTGTATTGGTTTCTTTTCTTCCCTCTAAGGAGAATACTCTCTTTCCTTATTTACAAGGCTGTGTTTTTTCTGTAAGTGGTGGAATGTGCTTGAATGTTCCTAGTTAATAATCATGTTTTTTTCTGAATATTTTGTGAGTTTTGATTTAAATTTCGTCTTTTTTTAAAACTGAAAGTTCAAATTAGTTTATAACCAGCATGAGCTTTATTCTGTTTGCCCATAACAAATGTTAACAAGTTAGAGTTCACTTTGCTCTGAAGTTACTCCCAAACTTGGTCTACCAATCAATTCATTTTTATATTTCAAGATGAAGTCTAATACAGAAGTCCCCTGAGCTGGACACAGCACTTTTTGATTTAAGAAAATGTCATCTATAACATTTAAAAATTCCAAGGACATTTCATTATTGGCAGCATGAGGCTAGCAGTACAAGATGGAAGTCCCGCATGATAAAACGCTGCTTTTTCCACACATTATAAATAGATGTTTAAGATATCAATTACCCTGATCTCTAGAGAGATGTCTGTGGCAGACATTGTCTTGAGCTTTTCTGTTAGGGCACTGATCCTTAAACATTCACAGGCATTTGGCTTTTATGTTGCCAAATCTTTGAGCATCATCCCCCTTCCGATCAAACTCAGGCTCTGCATAAAATGCCAATATCTCTGAATTTTCACATCTTCTACAACCCATTCCTGGATGTTTACGTTTCCTCACTTCTCTTCCCTATTCCTTCAAATACAGACTTTCCCTCCTTTTCACCCCCCTTCTCTGCCCCTTTCTGCCCTTTGTCTGTCCCCCCCCTCACACCCCACCTCATTCATTCAAGTCCCTGCCACCCTACCAGTAAATCCACTTCCAATGTACCAGGTCCCTCATACCTTATCACCTCCACTTCTTCTTCCTCAAACAGCATTTAGATGCTAATTTTCCCACTAGTTTCCCCATCTAAATTCTTATTCTCCCCTCCTTTGGCTCAGCTCTCGATGAGCATATGAGTTACCTCTTGCTCTGCCTCTTCACCTTTCCCACCAATTGTCCTTTTCATCTGGATCTCAGCCACCTTTGACTTGTTACCACGTTCCCTTATTCCCCATTACCTTACTCTTTTAGAAATCCCGTCAGAGCCACAATCTCTCAGAAAACAAATTAAGCTAAAGTCTCTGCTCAACAAACACAACTGCAGGAGGGGCTGGAAGTAGCAGAAAGATTTGTTTACCTGCAGCAAAGAGTTGTTTGGAGGCCTCGTGGTTTCTCAGAACTGGGGTTTCCTGAGGAATGGAGTTGTACCAAGGTCAGCAGTTGCTCCCCTCGGTGCCTGGGACATCTGAGATTTGTCAAAGGAAGCATTCTGGGCACCTTGTACTGTGAGCAAAATGAGGAACATCATCAATTTGAGCCTTAGACCTAGCTTCGTTTGACCAGTCAAAATATCAAGGAATCCACATTTGGAGCACTGAGGAGAGAAGAAAAGAAAACTATTTATTATTTTTCATCTGGAAAATAAAAAAGAGTCCTTACCTTACTTGAGGATTATTTGTGTTAATATGATTAATAATACATTTGAAAAACTAAATCCATAAATTGTTTGGTTCAAATGCAACAAATGCAAATATTTTTAATTCCAAAGCAGTCAAAAAATAATGAGACTTTTTTTCCCTCAAACTGTGAAAATTCATTTAGAACTGAATACAAAGTACAGACAGTAAATTCTGCTTTGAGACAGGAAAGAAAAATAACCAGAATCTCCTACAGAGTCCCTGATGGCTAAATGTGTGAAATTAATCACTGACAGGTGGAGAGGACAATTCTCCACGCAGTGTTGAGCTTCCTATTCTCTGAATGACAGCCAGTTAGAATAAGAGAGCCAAAGATAATAAGAGGTGCTTTGCTGCATTAACTTTCTGATCACTAACCGTGCACCTGCAGCCAAAAGAGGTCTGCCCAAAACCTGAACTGGGAGTACATCTTAAATAAGTACATATTAATCCCGTACTTGCAATTCCTTAGGAAATCTCCCAAAGTGCTGTCACCATTTGTCACAGCCCTGGTCAAACTCCTCCCTCCCCAGCATTCACTGCACTTGAATGTTCGGTGCAGACACTGAATTCATCTGGTTTTTCACTCTTCTTTATTCTGTGCAGACTCCTTGGTCTTCAACTTCAAGCCTTATTTTGTGGGAATACCCTACCACATGAGACCCCTTGATTCAGCTTCCCTGTGCACAAACCCTCTGCATCTCTGAGACTTTCTGTGAGTTCATTCGCCATTCTCCCAAAAATGTCTCTGCGGGGTACCCAGGAAAAGGTGAGTGTAAAAGCATAACAGAGGCATCAAATGAAACAACCCCACATCCAGTTCAGAAGAAACAAACCGAGTCAGACTATGGAACTCAATGCCGTAGTGTGGTCTGGATGCCAAACACAGCACTGCCATGCCTACCGCTATATAAAATGAGGAGGCAAAAAACAGTTCTACAACGCGTGTTAGAAACAAGCAGAAACAGTGGTTGATGAAGTCTCTGAGATGCAGATTACTGGAGATTGGCATAGTAAGCATCACTATATGCTCTAAAGCTTTTTCCTGAGTATCCAATATTGTCTTCTTTCAAGGCAGGATGCTGGGCTAGATCATCTTTCACTCTGACTCAAAATAGCTGGGTGTTTGTGGTATAAAACAGCAGGGATTTTGCAGAGAATTATCTAAAACTTTTCTTCTGTTTCAAACAATGCTGGTAACCTAAAGATCTAGAAAGTGATAAATTCATCTAAGCAAATGAGTGTCTATTTTTCTTCACAGAAACCAAATGTCTTCTCCGTTGCAGAGAAAGAAGGATTTATTTTGTCTAAGCTTTCTGCCTTTCTCTCTCTTCTCAAAATGGTATCTAAGAGAGCCTCCTTTGTATATACGTCAGTCTTGCTAGGATGAAACCTCCCTCTTCAGCTCCAGATCAATGTCAACTGAATCAAGTCCTCCAGCCACTGGCCAGTTGTCTTATAACCAACCCACCCTGAAGGACACACACAAAATCAGTGGAGGCCACTCTTTTCTCTGGCACTGTTTCCCTCTGAATGGATGATCAACAAGACTACTTTGACATAAAGCAGACATAAAGTTAGCTGTAAGCTTAATTCCTCACACTGATACATGTGTGGTTTAAAGGAATAATGTCACGTGAATAAAGGTAGATACTTATAAGGTGAAAAGTGTCAAATGCTGGATATGCGTTATCTGTCCTGCTGTTTAGAACAGGAAATGTAGGATAAGTATCATAAAATGCAACTGCCAGGCAAAAATATTGATAAATAGCAGGTATTTTTTTTCCAGATGGGATTTAGATTTCTATACATACTGTTAAACATCTGAGAAGTTTGGGGTTTCATTTTTCTTTGTCACGGATGTATATAAACATGTATATGAAAAATTACAGTATTTGAAAGTCATACAGGACACACAAGATGAATTTAAAAAGCTCTATTCTGTAAGCATGTTTGCTTACTGAATTTCTTATCCAGATTTTAAAGTACAGCTCTATGTTCCGTGTCACTCAAATGGCAGTATTTAAAATCACTGCTAACACCTTCAGAAGCTGATAAGCTTGTTTCAGTGCTGTCAGCTAAGTCCCCATACCTTTATCTGGAGTTTTCATATGCTACAAAGTTCAGTGACTGCTTACCTCATGTTCACAGAAATATTTCAACATTTTCTGCAGTTCAATCAAAAAAATCTTTCAGGATCAATGAGTGTCCTCCGGCAGGATTAAGCCAGTGCTCGGTAGTGCACTGAATTAGTCTTTCTGGTGGCCTGATTGCTTTAATCTCTGTTAAAAAAAAAAAAAAAAAAGCTCACATCTATAAGGATGTGAAAAATTGTCATAAATATGAACCAAATGCCAAGACTACAAGCAATTCACCACCTCTTCTCTAAAGCATATGGTCTCCTCTATCGATCTCAATTCCGAGGTCCAGCTATTCCGGCTACCTCACTGCTGTCTGTTTGCAAAGCAGAACCAGAGTTCACTGTTTATGATACAGTGATTAAAAGAACACTTGCAATTCATTCCTGCATCCAGTCTTACTCCTATACGTGCTACCGTCATCCTAGCTGCGGTGTAATTAGTTTGGCTCTCCAGTCACTGAAGAGAGCTTGCGTGGGTGGGAATGCTGCTGCCACCTGCTACTGCTGCTTTATCAGAGAGCCGTGCCTGGAGACTCATGCCTTCTAAAAACTGGAACGAACATCCCACTTTTTCATGTGGGAGCAGAATGAAGCAGAGGTAAATCAGAACTTTCCATGTCATTACAATGGCAAACCGCAGCAGAAAGGAACTGGAGCACTAGGTAGGGCCAGGTCGTTGGTTGGTACACATTTATGCTGCTCCATTTACTTTGGAAGAGTCCATTCACTTCAGTTGAGGATCTCGCCCTTGTCAGGGTCTTTAAAATTTTGAAGAATAGTTATTTCAATAGTAGATTTGCTGCAAGCTCTTTTCCTTCTGATGAGATTTTTTTTTTCCCTAGCATACATTTCAAGAATGAACAGCATTTTAATTACTTACTATGTATTACTTTTTCTTTGTTTGCTTGCTGCTTCGTCCTTCTGTTCAGCAATGTGTCAGTATGACATTTTTGATGCAAGTTCAGTTCCTGCCTGCACTTGGAGCTGCTGCACCTTGAGCAGGGACAAATTCTAGACTGATTAATGCCGCACACAGTCCTCGGAACATCCAATTCCTATGGACACCGACGTGACTGCAACAATAATGGGATCCGATGGGTGTCTATCCTGCCCTGAAAAGCATCATAGCCCACACTGACTGTTTTCATTGGATAATTATTATTTTTTAATTTGGATCCAATAAAGAGCTTCTCTATATTCTGGCCTAACATTGTTAAATGTTAATGCTGCCCACAATGCTTGGTGTGTTTCCTTCCATAAGCTGAACAAAGTGGCTGTGCTTTCTTGCCAGCCAGATTTATTGGGGTATGGATTACACATATTAAACACAGTCATCAGGCCACAAAGGTTCCATCGCAATCTGCCTACGAGCTAACATCATTAAGAGGCAGACTCCATATATCTTCATGACTGATTCGCTGATCTTTCCCACTCCATTGACTAATGAATTGACACACACAATGCTCTTCAATGTTAGTGTGCATCCCTTTGATTTACAGCACTAAAGTAGGGGGCTATAAGCACTCAGATGCTGATGAATTCCAGACAGCACTTGCATCTGGCTGACCAGGACGCTTCCCTCTGAGGAGAGCAGTGCTTGCATCCCAGAACTGTATATAATAAACGTGGTGGGCCTTACTCTGTCTGCATTTTCACCTCTACAATGCCATTAGACTGCTTGCCTTCCTGAGCCAAATCCCCAGCTGCTATAAATCAGGTCACATCGATTTACATCAGTTGTTCTCTTAGTGTGTCTGAGCCTTTTGGTTTGTCTGCTTTAAAGATGCATCTGGGAGCCACCAATGTATGCTTGCTCCCGAGGTTTGTCAGTGCCAGGGAAAAAGGCTCAAGAGAAGAACAACGGTGGATTTCTGCCCACGACGAGTGTCAGCCCTGCCAGTCTGCAGCTGTGGTGGGAAAGCGGTGGCCACTAGCCCAAGGCTGCCCTGTGAACGGAGGGGAGGAGTGAGGTTGTGGAAAGATGGGAAGTGAAAGGAGATTTGGCCCAGAGCTTTTGTCTGTTGAGCTAACGGACTGGCTACAGACTCCTGTTTTGCTAGCAGCCTGGTATTTAAGTCACCCACAGCACAAACTATCCAGTTCTAATGACTGACGTGAAATACAGACTAATTTTGACCCTTTGGAAGTTGCCATCACATAGAAAAGTCATCTTCCAGTCTACTACTAAATCCATCTGATGAAATAGAAGAGCCATCCCAGGTACCGTCCATTCTGTGAGCGGGGCAAGGCAGGAGCGATTCCTTGGATGTGTCCTGGATGAAAGACAAAGTCATTTGCATTGGGAGTTTGTGGTGTACTAAGCAAAAAAAGAGCCAGTAAAAGCATTTTCAAAGTTAAAATAGGAAAGTCTTATTTTATGTAGCATATAAATCAGAATTTTAAGAAGTCTGATAACTGATGTACCACTAAATCATCCAGACCTTCCCACAAAGAGGTATATTCCAGCCTCTGATATAATATTTCAATGATGACTAAAATATATTACTCTTTGTAGGTTCTTGGTTTGTTTGTTTATTTTAATTTTGAGATGCCTCATATATTTATACAGATTTCATATCAGTAGGATGTCATAGATTTACACCTGTTTAACCAGAGGATTTGGAAACACAGGCAAGTTTCTTCCTGCTACTCATGGAAAAACAGCGTGCAAAAAGTAATTTAAAAAGACCTGACCAGATGATCTAACTAACATGAGGGAAAAAAAGAGTTCTTTCTTTTAGCTCACTTGCTAAAATGGTCACCTCACTTAAAAACTCATAGCAGATTCATCACATGCCTAATATACCTAGTCACAGTTTGCAAATAAGGAGTGGAAGTTGTGTCATTGAAAACAGAAAGAGGTTCTCCTGGATGGAGAGAGATGTTAACATTAAGGGAAGTCAGTTCCCTATTCCCGTTAGGTGAACAGATCCAGAATTTCATTGAAAATACAGGAAAACAAAGCAGAAATTCTATTAGTTTTCCATGCTCTGATTTTCTGAAGAGGATCTACGTGGTAAACAGAAACTGGTTATTAGTGTTTGTAGCTGCCAAAAGTTGAGGCTGGAGAATTAAGAAAAAAATTAAATGAAGAGTTATATCACAAAGGAGATTGTTATGCTACTTGCAATCAAAATTAGATCATTTTTCAAAGCTGCTAGATATGAATGTAAGCTGCTTCTGGGCATCTTTAATTTATGTGACTGCTACTGGCAAAGCAAATAAGGTATTTTGATACTGTCCTTAATAGCATTACAGGGATAAAATGTGTCACAGGGTGACAATGTCCTATACAACACTGCAACATCAGTAATAGAGAGAGTAGAAAAAACTTTCCTTTTAATGTCTAGCTCATACTGTCCCTTATTATTGGTAGACCATACTTATTATGTTGAATTGAGTAAGAGAAAGAAGTGTTTTAAAAATCTAGGTAAATTATAAATCAAATTTCTAATGGATGCTGAACACATCTCTTCAGATGATCTTCACAGATATAACTGGGGGAAATGAGGCTGACATGGGGCTGGAGCTGAATTTCATCATGAAAAGCAGCAGCACAGGAGCTACCTGGGAATATATTGTGCTGCCTGGAATTAAGAGATGAACTGGTGGATGTGGGAAAAGGAGAAGACACGGAGATGGGTGCAAGGCACTGGGAGGAAGACTGTGCTAGGAGGAAGATCTGCTCTATGCCTACATCCAGGTGTGACAAGGGGATCAACTTCCAGCAGAGTCTGTGGAAGGACAAAGAGCACACATGCCAAAACAAGCCCGGACTGTCCACCCACTCACTGAAGGGGATGGTTGAAAGAAAAACAACCCTTTCTTCTCCTGGCCAGCATCTACAGTGGGGTTCCTCGGGAGAAGAGCAGCACTGAGAGAAGACTTGCAACCCTTCACCAGCAGGACCTCATCCCCAAAGGACCAGCCCGAGTGCTCCCCTTCACAGCAGGAGTCCAAGTCTCCTTCCCATGCAGAGGAGGTCTACTCTGAGAAAAGGACCAGGGAGCCTTGTAGGAAGTAGTTCCCTAAAGAGTGGAAGGAGGGAACACAACAAGTGGATGATTTATTGAAATAAGAAGCCTTTTCCTTTAAATAAATTCCCACCGGACCTCAGTCTTTTTGTCTTCTTTGTTAGTGTTCTTACTTGGCCTGTGAGAGTCTTGCTGCCTTGGCTTCCAGCAACTTTCATGTGTTCAAGATGCTGTGAAAAACTACATGAATTTTTACTGAAAACCCCTTTGCTGGGTGTCATTAAACTATCTTGCCTTGAAAAGTTTCACTCCAATGAAAAGTTCTGTTCTGTCCTCCTCTGCTGCAGCTCTTTCACTGCCCTTTTCCCTCAAGGCATTGCAGGAAAGAAGAGTGCAGCCAAATTGGTCAGCCTGGTGCTCCAGGCTGGAGAGTAAAAAGTGGATAAACTCAATATTTCTCAAACCACGCTTACCCTCATGTGCACAACAACTTACTCGTCTCTTTAGAAGGTGTAGGAACTCCTTCATCAGGAAAAAAAACCAGCTCCATGGGAGTGTGTGGACCACCACGGTAGCAAAAGCAACTAACAGCAAGTGTTAAAAAGCTATTCTCACCATGAAACACAGGCTGGATTCATTTGCATAAACAAACTTACAGAAAAAAGTCTGTTGGTCAATATCCTGTAAACTGAAAACACAGCAGAAAATTTTAGATTCTCTAAGTTTTCTGTGAAACATGCAATGTGTACTAAAAATACCAACCCACTTGTTTAAATACACCGCTATCCTACATACAGTGCCCAGCAAAGTAGGACTGGTCCTTCCCTACCTGTCTCTATAAACCTTGTACAACTCTCTTTGTGTCTCCAGCAACATCAAGCATATACTGTTATTGTGACTCCTGTGATGGGCTTCTTCCTTCTCATTAGCTGCAATTTAGGGATGGGAAGAGAATGAACTGCAGGCAAAGTTTGATCTGAGATGACAAAGCTAATTTTGGGAAGAATGTCTCTTTACTTCTCCGGTTGTCGGATTTAATCTAAAGCAAGCACAGTGTGCAGATAGTAAACATAATATCCTCCTAATTATATTAAATTACCTCTCAGGAGCTGCTCTGCCCTCTTGTCAAAGGCCAGGAACTGGCTTTTAGTGATGAATGTGAACCTCAGTGGGACATTCTATATCATCATTTAGTTCAGCAAATGTAGCTCAGATCAGTTGTATAGGTGTAATTAGATGCTGAAAAATAATTACCTTGGCCTTACCATTAAAAATTTCTTGCTTGTATCCCCTTGTGATCTATGAACAAATTACTTTATTAGGAAATCATTAGAGCTCAATTTGTCTCTATATACTACAGACATCAATATTCATTTCTCATAATGGAACCACACATTCTTGCCATAAATTCGTACAACTATATAGTCAGATATCAATTTGGAGTCATTACCAACCTTAACGAAAAGACTGTTTTTACATAGTAAGATGTTTTTCTTATGCACCAGCTTCCAGCAGAAAAGTAAGCAGTATGAGCTTTTTTGTTAGGCCATTAGCTCAGACAATCTTTGTGTTTTTATGCCCCACTGCAGAGGGAGAGATTTTTATGTGGCTGATCTCTTTGTGCTACTGCAATATCCAAGTTTGGGTTGGCAGGAGCAAAATAGCTCCTCAAATAAATTACATTATTATGAGAACACTACTATTATCAAGGCCCTGAGAGCATCCCACTCTGGGCATTGGTGCCAGCTCCCAGTCTGCGCAGGGCAATGGGGAGGCATTCCCAGACGTCCTACGGGCAGATCCTGGCCATGGCCAACCCATCTCATGGGGGCTACTGGCCCTTGCTGTAACATAACAGTGACCTCAGGGCCTCTTGTGACTTTTATTTGGTACCTATTTCTCTGCAGTCTTCTCTGAGCATTGAGAAAGCAGGCTACCCCAAAGTCCTTGGTATGGGGACACGGTATAGTTTCGAGTCATATCTAGCAGTTAACTGATTTGTTGACCGTTAAGACTTACAGAGCAGATGTGAGGAGGAAAGGAGACCATCAGTCAGACCTCAGGTCACCTCCTGTTACAAATTACTTTTACATAGTTCAGCTTTTAGCTTTCACACAAGTGCAGGTTCCCACCGAACTCTACCATCGCAGAGTGAAATGACAAGCTCCAGCTAGTTCTCTGCAGTGGCGGCTGGATAGTCACTTGCTGCTGAAATGGGCCAATATATAGCAGCTGCCATCTCAGTACTTCTGTGAACATCACACACAGCCATACAAGTACTCCTTATACTGGGGCTTCTAAATTTCCATTTTGATGTGTGCAAGCAGTCTTCCATTTTATAACATTAAAATTTTTCTGGATTTGGTATGCCACAAGCATTTGAGAAAGATATAAATAAGAAGATTGTCTATATCCAACAGTATGACCATAGAATTCATAATCACTTCAGTAAAAAGGTAGTAGTGGATTTTTCAAAAATATTGCTTAGAACCTGATAAGGATCGAGGACATTCTCAGCTTACTTATTTTATCTTCCGTTTCAACAGGTACATATAGGCATCTATTTCTAGTTATGAAGTTGTCATTCTATAATCATGCCTATCACGTTGTCAGAACTCTTGTGGTCACTGCAGTGGAGTTCACTCTGCCATGGCTCTGGTTCACAAGGTACCCAAGTCCCAGCTTCTCCATTCATGACCCCTTTGAATCCCTCTGATGGTGGCCGTGTAATAGCTGTCAACACTGTCCAAGCCACCGAGAAAACGCAGCACAAATCGTGGCACTCAGCTGGACGCAAATGAAATGCCAGACTCTCTGCAAAGCCCTGGCGAGTACTTTATCTATGGCACTGAAGTTGTTAAAGCAGTGAGTAGACAATAAGCATTTCAGGGCAATTCCTCACACAAAAGGAGCAAAGTGCTAAAGTCATCAATAGAAGTAGTATAAATCAACTGAATAGGCAGCTGGAAAATGACAGCTACCTATGTTATGAGACTTAAAAAGGGAAGATAAAATATAGGTGAATTTTTATCTTTTGGGTTTATAAGGCCATGTTTGATGGACCATAAGGTCTTGCTAGACTTAATGGGCCAAATTCCTCCCTGGGGTAACTATCAAGCTCAATTGTTTCCCATCAGGATGGTTTGAACCAAAAGAATTATGTATGCTACGGCAGTA
Source organism: Cariama cristata (assembly GCF_000690535.1). NCBI lineage: Eukaryota > Metazoa > Chordata > Aves > Cariamiformes > Cariamidae > Cariama > Cariama cristata. Next base: position 25,043 of record NW_009613471.1, read on the forward strand.
GTTTGAGGTGCTCCACTTTTAAGAGCTGCCATGCCTCAGATGGTACGTTAATTCCAAGGCCAGGAAGCATGTATTCAAAATTGCAGAAAGCAGCAGAAAGAACAATATAGTACAGAAACACGCAAAGAACTGGTGCGCTCAGCCAGCACAAACTAAACGGCAACAAAAGAGCTCAATTCTTTGCTTCCTGCAAACTGTATCTTCCAATTATACTAATTCTTTTATCTTTACCTTGCCTGTCTGACACCCCCCCCCAAGTCAAATCCTGCCAGCATGTCCAGCACAGTGCTCAGGAAGGGATTCTGCTTTGCTCAGGGGGAAGTGTCTCTAAACGTCATTCTGTCTCTCTTTAAGTTACAGAGACTTCTCTTGTTTTCTGATCACCTCCAGCTCCAAGTCCAGTCTGATAGACTGACAGCTATTATTGAAGCTGTCTATTACTCAACAGTTACACTCAAGGACCCAAAATGAAAAGAAACAGGTTTCCCTTTCAACCTCAGAGAGAGTAATTTTCAAACCAAGGTACCCTAAAAGCATTCCAGTGAAGGTGAGGACGTTCCTATATAGTCATTTGAGCCTCTACTAACAGTAGGCATTCTTGGACTTGGAATACAGGTTGGGAAACATTTCTCTAAAAGCTTTACTGCCTTAAATTTACCTTTTCTTTTGCTGACTCACAGCAATCAACCAAGAATACATAGTTACAAAGAAACATTAAATAAAATATGCTATGTTCAAGATGACAAATACGGAATAAGTCATTGAGATTCTTACTGCAGTCTTACTTTGTTACTGACCTTGCTGAGAGGACAGAAAAAGATTTTGATTGTGAAACTGAAGATTTTGCAAATGAAAGTTAAAATACAGTGATTTTGAATTTTCTTAGGTCCACACTTTCCTTGTTTTCACCTGTTTTTTTAATATTTTCTGTTTCAGCTTGTGAGTCCAACTACGTTAGCAGTCTGGTCCTAGCAGTGAGCAGAAGCAGCTACCAAGAGAAGAAAAAATAATTTGTACCTACATGACACCCACCAGTGCACTGCTGATAGGTAAAGAATCACTTTCTTCTGTTTCGAACATGGGTCTGACAAGTGCCATTTGTTGATTGACAGTACAAGAGTACTGGAAAAGACAGTGAAGAATCAACACCTACCTGTCTTTTCCTTGTCATTGATGTCAGGATGTTGTGGATTTCTTTTATCTGTTTTCCTAGGTTGCTTCTGCTTACCCATTTTGAGGTACAAGAAGCATTTAGCTGTTTTTTCATAGATCTAACATGTTCCCAAGATCTTGCTGAGAGCCCATTGTTTTACAGGTAACACTGGAGTGGCTCCCCACCTCCCCCAGGTGCATTGCCCTATGTTCATTTAAGTTGAATTTCAGCTCCGTTTTGTTGTCATGTGCATTAGTAGGTGCTACGGCTCAGTAAAAACAGATTTTAAAGTGACCCAATTTTAGAGTGAACCAGTTGATGTTGAGAATCCAGCGTTCACAGTATATGCATTTCAAGTGTGTGATTGTGGGAGGTTACTTGGGACTAGGTTGGGTGTATGGATTGAAAAGTATTTAGTAGTCAGAGTATATCTCCCAGTTTAGTTTCTCCTAATCTTCAATCTAAATTGTGCACTCAAAGACTTTTTGGCAATGCAAAATAAAGTGCAGTAATTGAGAATCATAAAATCTTTGAAAGCACATTCCCAAAAAACCTAAAATGCTAATGTGGAGACTCCCCCAGTATCTTCTCTCCCTATTACACTGAATAACTTCTTAGCGTCAGCAAACTTTATATTTCACTGCTCACTGTATTTTCAATGCTATTTGTAAAAATATTGAATTTGAGAATGTACTTCCAAATTCATCTCAAGATAACACATAGCTCCTCCTGCAAAGCAGACTCTTTTGATGGGTAAGTCAGCTTTATCTCCTAACCCTCTTGGAATTGAAATTGTTTGGGCCATGAGTCATATTTGAAAGTGACAATTTCAGCTGTTAGTCTGACAACTTTACATTAACTCTCTTGGGCTAGTCTTTTTGTTCTCTCACGGCATGTCAATCCACATCACTAATGACAAATTGTCTGAGTACTTCACACCTGTCCTACTTTAAACCTTTCATAAGTACAAGCTATTTTTACATGCATCATACGCAAGATCTAGAAATAGAGTACATGTTTCTCACCATCTTATTCTGGAGAGTAACTCAGTCCATGGTTCTATGTATCTGATCAGATTTGGCTAAAGTCTCTCTTACCCCTCTCATATAGGCTGCATTTCAGCTGGACGTGTTCTTTGCTGTGGCTTACTGTTTGGTGGAATAAATAATTGAGCCAGGACAGTAGAGATGAGGACAGGTAAAGCGGGAAGGAGTGAATAACAGCTCAACCAGTGGAATTCAGGACACCTTATTGATAAAGAGCAATTTATTTATTAATGGTTTGAGTTGCATTCATGTTTGCTACCATTTCTGAAAGTGCTGATACACATTCAATATTCTGAAAATTATTGTTGTGGGATACTGTCACATGCTGACCTGTTTCAATCACTCGAAACATGACTTCAAGACATATCTTCTACCTTGTTTGGAAGATGATACAGGGCTCAGTATGCGAAGGTCTTAGAAATATTTAATCCTGGAGGTTGGAAAGGCCCTGGGAGGTCTCTAGTCCAGTCTCCTGCTCAGAGCAGTATCTGCTGTGAGATCAGACCAGGTTGCTCAGGGCTTTAGCCTGGTGGATCTTGAAAACCTCCAAAGATGGAGATTGCGTCCCTAGGCAACATGTTCTGTTGCCTGGCTGTGCTCATAAAGAAGAAGTTTTTCCTTAAATCAACACTCGATTTCTCTTGTTTTAATTTATGCCTACTGCCTCTCATCCTCCCACAATGCACCACCACTCTGTTAACTTTGTAGTCTCCCCACAGATACTAGGTACTCCCAAAGCCATCTTCACTCCAAGCTGAACAAGACCTGATCCCTTAGCCTGTCCTCAGAAGGCAAGTACTCCAGTTCCTGGTTGTCCCAGTGACTCTCCACTGAACTCACTTCACTTGTTAACAACCTTCTTTTCATGGGAGACCCAAAATCGGTTGCAGCACTCCTGATACGGTCTAACCAAGAGCCAAGTACCTTAGTCTGCCCAAGGTACACTACCTCGCATTTGTCCTTGTTAAATTCCATGAGGTCCCTGTTGGCCCATTCCTCCAGCCTCTCTAGGTCCTTCTGAAAGGCAACCCTGTCCTCGAGCACATTGACTGCACCCCCCAGTTTGGTGTCATCTGCAACTTGGTGAGGGTGCACGCTGTCTCTTCCTTCAGGAAGAGATCAATGTCTTTATCTTGATGAGGATATTGAACAGGAGAGGTCCGAGTATAGACCCCTCAGATACTCATAGCCAGCCTGCAGCTACAGCACCAACCGTGTAGCACTGTGTACTCTTGTCCTGTGTATTCTACCATGGTACTGTGCTGTAACAAAAACCAGAGGGTTTTTTTTCATATCCAAACAAATATATTTGTAATCATGACAGAATGTATGCAAAAAAAAAGTTTTTGGTATCCGAATTTATGGCTATAATAAATAAGATGCGGTGCTAGAATGATTTTTGTTTAACAGAAAAGGTCATTCAAAAATGCTATCACAAAGCTCACTCAAGAGAGCACTAAATTAACAATATTTATTTGTCCTTGTGCCTTTGTTTGAAGTCTTATGATGTCAGCTATTAAATGAAAAATGTGGTAAGAAGGTCATAAATGTAGAAAGGCATCAACATCAGTATTAATGGAGCAGCAATAATGCAGAAAATCAAGTTATTCTTATCCTTATTTTGATAAACATTTAATATTCGGGAAGCAAAAGGAGAAAGAGGCAAAGAAGATGCTCGTTTCAGGCTGCTGATTTCCAGGAAACACTACCATTGTAATTATGTATAATTTCATACAATTACTTATACATTTTTTTGTTATACAGAATAAAGAGACAGAGATGAATCAATCTGGAAAAGAAAACAAGTTGAAAGACCTCTGTTCAACATAGATCTTCAGACATTCAAGAACAGTTGTTTCTTGCTGTGGGTCTTTCATTTTATGTTCCAGCCCTGGGCTGAGGGCAGAAAAATATAAATACTGTATGAAAGCTTGGGGTATTCCTGAGCTCTTTTTTTGACTAGCAAAAGTAAGAAACTACAGAAGTCTACAGAGGGAAAGATGTTATAGAAGTTCATGTTCAGTTATAATTTTAAATGTAGTTTGGTGAGGTATTAAAGCATGTTTCTAAGGGGCTTTGACAGATAACCCTTGACGAACTTTGCTGCATTGTGTACTTCCCTAGTTGTCTGTGTCACCTTTCTGATGAAGGATACCACTGGAAAGCAGAGTCTGGAAGAAAAAAACTGCTGCCAACACCTCATTGGTTCCCATAAACACATCTGACCCAAAACACAGTTAAGCAGATAGGTTTCAGCTGAAATGCCAGATTGCAGACTGGAGCAGTGGATAGTGTAGTTCAAGAAGATACTGGCTTTGGTGCCTTTGACCAGCAGATTAAGATGGTCCTGCCAGTCTGCTTTGGCCTAATGACTTGTTTCTGTCTGTGCTGCTCAGCTGTGTGGTTGCAGCTGGTGCTCTAAAATGGTCCAGGTTAAAAGAAAAAGAAAGGAAGAAGACTTAACTGCCTTGCAAGATGCAGCTGCTTCGAACTGTAAACCAGCTCTCTAGTAATTCTGATCATATACAAGATGAACAGAAGCAGTGGGCACATACCAGAACAGTGGCATTTAACTCCTGCCATCACTCTATACATACATCACATTTATTAGGATGTAGCTGATAAACAAAAAATACTACACTACATTACTGGCTATAAATTTAATCATGAAGGTAGGCTGATTTGAGCTGCTGTCTTTGCATGAGAAGTCAATGGCATTATGGGGAGGACTTTTTCATGCCATGAAGCATCTCAGAAACAAGCCTCACTTTGTACCTGCATTGAAGAAAAATAATTCCAGTTCACCATTAGAGAGATGTTACAGAATTTTATTTTATTTTTGCTTGTGAAACTTTTAATATAGTTTCAGCATTATTCTGTAACAGTAAAGAAGAGTCATTTTAAAAGTAAAATATTGAAATCTTTTGTTCCGAAGTCATGAAAATACGACATTTTGCCTTTGCTGCAACTTACTTTTGTCTTGTGGGTTTTTTGGGGTGTTTTTTTGTTGTTGTTGCTGTTGTTTTGTTTTAGTTTTTTTTCTGTACACAACATTGTCAGAATTGGCCTAACTTCAAGGACTATTTGGTTTTGATGCACAGCCTCTTAAGAACTGCTCAAAGCACCTATTTCTGGAGTAGTATTAACATACAGCCAGATAAAATCCATAGCTAGAAACTTGCAAATATATATCCTGACTCAAAGTGTATGACAGGGAGTGAAGTAATTTGGGATCTCTTCTTTACTTAGAATTAAAATCATGTACATCAGACTTCAGACAGATCAAGACTGTGCTCTTGACAGGTAATTTGAAGCAAGCTCTTAGAGAAAACTTAGCTAAATGTTCTTTCTCAGCTGCCATAGTGTTAATAATACAGATACAATGGTGTACATGATCCTGACTGTTAACACATGAAGACTAACTCACATGGAAGATATGATACAAAACTTACTCAGAATATTTGGTTTCCTAAGGGTTTCAAGTGGTTTTGCAATGTTTCAGTAGCTCTCTACTAATGATAGAAATAAATGCCATTAGATGAGAATGATTAAGATTTGAGATGTGATTGCTCCTAAACAAACTATAACGGGTTTTTTTGGCAAGGCTTCGGCTAGAGCACTATATCCAATTTGAGCACCACAAATATGACAGATACAGACACAATAAAGATAGTTCATGGGAGAATAGAAGACTAAGAAACATGATGTATTTGGAAAAGATTTGGAGTTGGTTAGTCTGTGGAAGAGAAAACAGAGGGAGAAGGAAGCATAACCAAAGAGAAAGCTATTAACTGTCCTCTGAGTTCACTGCAGGTTGGATAAGATGTAATAAGCTTAACTTGCAGTAATTTAGTTGTAGTCATTTAAATGAAGAGATTTAGTTTAGACTTTAGGAAATACATTCTAATTAAGGAAGTAAGAGTCTAAAGGAATATGAGGACTGAAATAGATTGTAGGTTGCAGAATCTCTTGGAGTATCTCAAGAGCAGGACAGATGAACATCCATCTGCAGTAGTTTAGTCTTTGAAATGAAAAGCTGGAGATGAAGATCTTCTGAGGTCCCTTCCGGAATGTGTTCTGTGGTTTGTGAGTCTGGCTAAAAAATATGGTAGAGCTGAAGAGACACTGGAAAAGCAGATGAACAACCCCTACTCCAGCCCCCACTCCACCCCCCAACCATCTGGAAAGTAATTCCCTCCCCAAACCTTGCTGGGTATACATGCACATTTTAAAACATTGCTGTGTTGACACTCTCTTCTGCGTTTGATTTGATTTTTACAGATTGCTGTGATCAAATTCTATTAACCACAAGTGCTGAGAAAACACTTTAAAGCTGTTACGCACAAATACACCTTGAAAGTGAATAGAAAAATTCACAAGAAATGCTATTTACAGTAGAAGACTGAACCGTATGACAAACTCAGCCATTCAGAGAACAAAAAGCCAAAGGGATGAGATCGCTGCTTCTGATCACAAGGCTTAAACAAGTCTCATGAGAGCTTCTGGGACCAAACATGGCAGGGAGCTACAGTCTTCTCATAAACTGTTTGCACACAGAAACAAACATGGTACATAGATTTTTAAGGGCTTAATGAGTTAAATTTGTTCACTATTTGGTTGTTTGGTTTGTTGCTATCCCTCAGTGTTAGTGTCTGCTTTAACTCAAAAAAACCGCTAAGTAGAGAAAGCGTTTTCAGGGGGGTAAATCTGGCAGAGGAGAAACAGTTTTATTGTGGCTACATAAATGAATCCATGGGAAGGAAGGCAATGAGGAGATCTTTCTCAAAGTCCCGACTCCAAGCAAGTTCTCTTTCTTTCCAGTCACCTGTAATGAAACCTGAAAGCAATGACTTCAGTTGCCATGCACTGAAGGACACCTTAGGAAACCCAGAATGAAAAAATGCGGACCAGGCTGTGGTGGAGATGATGGGGCTCATATCTGTTAAAACCTAAAAAGCACAACAGAACACCCTGCCTCCAGAAGGCAGCAATCCTGCTGTGGCTGTGGCTGCTGCCTGCAGTTTGGTGGGGTGGGTGGCTCCTCTCTCACTCTCCCCCATCTGCTCCCCCATCTGCCAGATGGCTTCTCTTTCCTGCCCTTGCCCCAGAACTGATTGACAGGCCTTTGGCAACAGACATCAAAATGCAAGTGACTGATGAAAATTCACTGCTTTGCATTTTCTCATTGCCTTTGACAACAGGGAGAGGAGAACATGCATTTACGAGTAGCATTGTTATTTGTAGAACAGAAAAACTCCTTTGGCAACTGCTACGCCTCTGAGCAGGTGCTGATCACTATTCTACTTACAGAGATTTGTAATTCAGCTGCTATTCCAGAGACCTCTTCATGAACCAGAACTAATTTGCAGTTGGGGTAATGCTTGCAGAATGCTTTGTATGTTGAACTTGGTTTGCTTTTTACCATACCAAGGGTTTTAGACTTAAATGTGACTTATTCTAACATAAATCAGAAAAGAATTGAGAATCAGGTTTGTAACAGGTAACAATCTGGAGGCTTGACGTGTCCATTAGGAAAGCAACTCTATTCAGTAACCTAGAACAACCAAAAAAATAGTCCACTATGCAAAAGACCATCACCTCCTGACCTCAGCAAAATGAATACACCACTTGACTGATGTCCCCTAGGGATGCTGCCAGGAGACACATTTTCTTGGGCACCTCTCGTGCTAGAACCCATTTGCTAGGTTTCTCAGGCTCCAGCCATTGCATTTTGAACATCGATCACTGCCTTTGGAGAGCAGAAGGAAGAGCACGGCTACCTGAGACAGAGGAGAGTTCTGTAAAGCAGTAGTCTGAGGAAATTTCACGTGCTACTTAGCTTGTTCAAGCAGGTGGGTGGCTTTGTGAGTCCTCCCTAAGAAGTAGTAATAGATGGGAGGAATTTTTATTTTAAGTCTCACGTGACTCATACGCTACAAAAAAATCCTTTCCTTTGCAAAGTATTTTGAAGTTCTCTGCTTTCAGGAAAAAATCATTTTTTCAAAATTCTCATGGAGTAAAACTTATCTCCTGGACGTTGGTTTAACGCATCTGGAATGAAGGACATGTACTTTCATCACTCATGCAGTGCCTTTTCATCTTTCTGACCACATGCATTTGCACCAGGGATTTTCCTAGGTTTGTCTTGTCTGGTGCTGCCTATGTTATCCTTACAATCAATAGTAAATAATGCCATTATCGTGTTAAAAGAAAGGAAGAAAAGAAAAAGAATTCCCAGGAAGAAACAAGACATTTTGAAAAGATAATGTGACCCCCATTCCCAAAGACACACGTGCAGAGAGGTGTCTTGCTGATCTTAAAAACAGAATGTGTATGAATGAGTGTGAGAAAGGTAGAGGGGAAATAAGTACCTTTCAGTGCCCTAGCTTGGGAGTTTCGGTTGGCCTCCAGAGTCCCCCACGGTATTGGATCTGTCAGTCAGAGACACTTTGCATTCAGCCCACATCGCAACTTCCAAACTTTGAGGCGCCTTTCCCTGCTGCGAAGCTCCCCCTCATTCCATGGTACCCAGTTGCCGCGTGCGATTCTGGGCAGGTGGAGGCAGACTCTGCGTCTTGGGCGGAGGCAGCCCTGAGCACAGGCTGATCTTTGTGGCTTTCAGGAGACAATTTTAGAGCAAGACACAATCTCCACCTTACATAACTTCAAAGCATAGATTTTTATGTACACAACAGCCCCATAGGCAGCTCAAAATCTATATGAAGACCACAGTCAGCACAATTTGTGAATTATTATTCTGCTTGTTTTGCCTATGAAGATTATACCTTAGTGACTAAACTCATTATTATACAGTGCAGGCAAAACAGCTTATGTTGTGTCACTTCCCTCAATATAAAAAGAAAATTAGTTTTGCAACACTGACCAAGACAACTGATGAGCCACTCTTCTGCAACATTTGCAATCTGCAGAACCACAAGCTGGCACTGCTCCATGTAATGATCATTTGCTATACAGTGTACATTAGGAAAAAAATTGTAAAAGCAGTAAGTCTTCACTTTCTCCATAGGCAATGTAAAAAGGAAAAATAAATTAGGTGAATTCTTGATGGCACTTACATCATTCATGTTTCTGCAGAATGACACTGCTGGTTATTGAGTTCTTTCAGTTAGCGTTGCCTATAAAGATACACGGCCAAGATAAGGTTCAGCACTTGTTTGAATTTTCTTCTAATAAGACAAAGCATCATTTCTGCTTTTAGAGTTACCATTAAAATATCTCCTCTGGACATGACTGCTCTGGTTTTGACTCTCTGTGCTGTTACCTGAAGTACTGACGGGTGCCATGGAGGGCATAACAAAAGCACACCACACATCATCATAACAAGCTGACACAAGATAGCGTTAGATGAAGGACCTTTTCAAACCTGATGCCTCCCAAGACACCCACTAATAGCTGAGACAGCAGAGATTTAATCTGATGTAAAGCAATTGGACAGAAACTGGCTTGTGTGTGTGTCTGTGTGTGCATGTGCAGTGCTATGAGATGTCACAAACTTCTATTTTATAACTCAGCCATAAACATTTGCTCCAGGCAAAACATGGCACACAGTGTTCCATCTAGGGAGCAATTTTTGTTTAGACAAATTAAAAAATATCAATTTGCTCTTTTTTAAATTTATGATTGCCAATATTTCCTGTTCCCCTCTTCTACCACCCTCCTACATCGCTCTACACGTGACTCAGCAGGGATTTGATTTATTGGAATTAATTTGGCAAATTATTAGTTCATAACACAGAGTAATGGCTTTGCAACTCTTTTTGGGGAAGTGGTAGGAGTATAGTTGTTAGAACAGAGAACTATCTAATGTGAGGGCAGAGTACCTGCCTGTGACAGTACAAGGTTTCCTAAGACTGTGTGATCTCCTCTTTGCTTGACCCTGTACAGAGAGGCACAGCTTAATTACTGCTGGGAAAACTCTTCTCTGATCCTAGAAATGTCATGGTAGCAAACTGACCCCAACAATATGGGATTTCCAACCCCTCACATTTACAAACTTGCCTGGATTTGCTGTGCCAGCATATTTCGATTTGTTAACTCCAAAGGAGCAGAATTACCTCAGGAAGCTTACATTTTCCTGACTTTTCTTCAAACATTGAATACAAAACAAGCTGTGTTCCAGCAAGAAAAGGAGGAAGCTCTGTATTGCAAAACTGAAAGAGAACGACAACGGGAGCTCACAAAACAAAGAAAGGGCAGGCTTGGAAACCCCCTGATGCCAGTCCCCTGGTCCTTGCTGGTAGCTGGGATGAGCCTGCGGCAGTAGAAAGCAGAAAGCCACCTCTGTCCTACCAAACTCCTCGGTCCTGCCTTCCAAAATGGGATGCTGAGGCTTCGCTGAAGCTGACAGTCCAGCTCACTAACACTTTCCCTCCTAGAGAAAGGGAGCAACACTGCTAAGGACGTGCAGATGAGCGATGAGCAGCATGCTGACAGGTAATTGAGAGTTCTGATTTGCTTTGGACCAGCCTCACCTGGGATAGGGTGGGAAGCCAGAAGTGAAAAGTGGTGAAATTTTCCTCCTTCAAAAGGTGTGTGAGGGGAGTGAGGTCATGGGTAGTGTCTGCTGTGCTGGGGGCACTGAGGGACACCTCCTTCAGCTCAGAGCTCTGTGGTTCACTGAGGGATGTGGCTGCTTGCTGGGGTGTTGTGTTTGTGGGAGCTTCTGAAAACCTCAGCATCAGTTTTCACCTTGGGAATGATGCTGCTTCATGCAGATATCTGAAGGTATGGTTCTGTAAAGTTGAAATATTTGAAGCCCTTTGAAACTCAATCACAGAGGCACTAAAACTTTCTCCTACTTTCCTTTTATTCTCTCCCCTTCTCTAGTTTAAAATATCTCAACAATGTGTGGGGTAAAATATGATTTGTGAGTCTCAGACATTTATTAAAACTAGAGATGCTCCTTGCAGAGTTTGTGAAACTCCTGTGAAGGGCATCTCTTGTTGGGTGGTGAGACCTCCTTGCTGGAAGAGGTCCTGGCTTCCTCAGCGATAACCTCAGCACAAGGAACAACTCCTGTCTGCACACACACCTTCACATCCACACCTGATGGAGTCCAGTGAGTGAGAGGGGCCTTTCTGTGTTGTTCTCTCTGTCTTATCCTTCCCTGCCTTGCACTGTGTGGGAAGGGGAGCATGAGGACCTGTATTGCTGATGGACTTCATGAACACAATGTTGCTAAAATAAACCTTAAATTGCAGTGAAGCCTGCAAATGCTGATACAGATGATGGACAGGAAACTTCAGTGAAGTTGCCTTTGTTTGTTATAGTCTTTGAATTTTTGCTGATCATAATCAGTTTCATAGCCTGACTGGAACTAGAAAGGGATTATTTCTTTTGCTTTGGAATTTAAGGATGAACATATTTGTTCAGAGGATGGATGAGACCAAATTGGAACATGGTACTGGGGCATAATAAATTCACAGTAATTGCAAGCTAGTGTTCCTTAATTCTTCAGACACCATCATCTGTAAATATTCTGATCCTTTCATAGTTAGCTCATTTGTGCTTTTCTCCTTATTGAATTAACTGTTGTCTTTTCTTTTGTGCTGTCTCCTGAGGGAAACCCCTTTTAAATCTTTTTGGTTTAATTCCATTAATTGGCATATTGTCTGGTCTTATGTTTCACCTCCTGGGTCTTGAACTTGTGTTCCTTCAATTCTTAAACTCCTTAGCTATATTTTTGCAGCTTTGACTGACAACTTGCTTCATCAGAGGACAAAACATGTGCTTTCTTATCTTTTACTTCCAGGCTAATGTTTAACAATGTAGTCAGTTTATCTGTCAATTTGTTAAGCCAGGGTAAGAGTTTTCTGTTCTGGAGTCATCACAAAAATCAATAATAATCAATTAATTTATTCTAGGCTACATTAAATTATTAACTATAATAATTAAAAATAAATAATTTAAAGGTCCTCAAGCCTTTACTGATTTATGGATAGTTCTTGCTTTTGCCCTTTGCTAGTTTTTAATCCTTTTTCAGTTACGCTAGTGAAGACAGCAACTAAATCATACAATCTTTTCAGTAGGAAAAATCAGAGGGCGAAAGTTTTGCTTTCAGCATCATAACTCCCCCTCTTATACTAGTAGAAGAATGACTGTGCAGGAAGTATACAGCATGAAGCAGAAAAAAAAAAGTAGTTTTACTGAAGCATTATTGCACTAGCAAGAAAAATGGGTTGAAAAACATAGCCCTAATACTACTCCTAGTCAATACATTTTATGGTTATAATAAACTGAATTAATGATACATTGAAAACATTTTGTTATTGCTTTTTTTTACAGGACGCACAAAAACCATGTAATAACTTTACTGTAAGTTACTCACAGGAATTATATCAAGCTATAGTCTTGAGTATATCTTATATGCCATCAAGCAAACAAAAGAAAAGTAGAACTGAAAGACACCCAAAGCAGTGATGTGGTCAAGCAAAAGCAGAATGATCGCATCATTTCCAAATGCATTCACCCTCGTCTCCCTTAGATCAACATGTCCCTGATCTTGACCAGAGTATAAGGTGCAATTTTCAAAGGTGAGAAGAACTGATTCCATAAAACCTTTCCTTAGGACTCAGGAAGATCTTGATGTGGGAAACAGCAGTGCTCTAAACATCATGGAGTCTTGCTTTGTATCTGCTCCTTGCTATAGAGCAAGTGGAAGAGACCTCCTTATTTATATATATATACGTATATAAAAACATGTGGAAAGGCAACAGCTGTGTAAATTCTAAAGAAGTCAGCCCAGTGAGAACTGTTCACTTCATGGCTTACAGTGATAATGACCTCCCATTTAATCAGCAAAGACCACATTCAGATCTTTCCTCAGGCAAGCTGTCATTCAAGCCAAGGCCTGAGGAAAGGATGACTAAAAATCCACAAAAACTACTGACAGTGTAAATTGCTGCTGGACAACTTCAAAGAGGATTTGGCTATTGTAAGACTTCAGGGTATGGCCTATAGCTCTACGCATCCATTCAAACTTAATGAAGAAGAAATTGTGTACTTTACCATGTTTCACTTTAGAGGTGTTTCATTGTTGGAAGTGATGCAAGACCCCGCCCTGGCTTAGCTTGTGCATTGGTTTCTTCACAGTGCCCAGATGGTAGCAGTTAGATTAGAAACGGCAGACATCCTGGGGAGCATATGAACTGCTCAGCCTTGTCAAAAGTTCTGCATTTAACTTGGACCTCATAATGACACGAGCTAAATCAATGATTACAAGCAGTGTTACTTAGCCTTACACAAAGAGGAAAGGACTTTAACACATTCTTTTCAGCTGTCGTTCATTTTACCTAACCTTCTGAAAATACCAATTCATAACTTTTTTAGTTATGCCTATGAGCATATAGGGTATTACCAGTATTAAAGAAGGAAGTCCGCCAAGGGACAGAAATTAATCCAGTCTCTGCTCCAGAACTACTTCAAGGTAAGAATGCGTATTTAAAAATGTAATTTCAAAACTTGAAAGAAGGGACACCCTGACTCATTGTGTCTGTATGTCCTTGTTATCACGGACAGCATTTGCCTTAAATACTTTTCATGAGCCTCAGTTCAAGTTTTTCAACTGCCCTGCCCCTCGTAGAAGGCTAGGTCTGAATTTCAGTGCTCTGCTCATTACAAACTTCTCATTTTCACTCTGAATACATTCCTTATCAGTTTACTTGTCCTTGTGATGACACATTAAGTTAAGCAGATCCTTTTTCGTTATGCTTTAAAAGAGCTTTTCATATGGATATTCATACATGATGAACAGAACGACCAGCTGAGTGAGAAACTTGAGCTGAAGTTCACTGTAAACCTTCTGAAGGAACCTGCACCTGCACAGCCTTGTAAGGCAGAGTTAACATTTCCTTACTGTCAAAGCCGCAATTTTGTGTCATAATAGGGCGTCTGTGCATTTTCAGTTCTCAGCTTTCTGAGCTACCCAGCTCCATGTGTGCAGGTTTCAGACGCCAGACAGTGCGGGACCCTCACAAGTGTTGTGCTGATTTCAGTGTCTTCAGATTTTAGCTTTATTTTACCTAAATCTCCTGTGCTTGCTCTGAGTTGTCCCCTGTCGTATTTTAAGCCAGGAGGTTGCCAGGGGAGCCACAAGAGCTTAGTGGAGAACGGTGCGTGGGCAAGCGGGGACATTCCCGAGGGTGGATTTTCGACATGCCAAGAAAAACAGCACACAGCCTGTAATCATAGCCAAGCATAACACAATTTCACACATAGAATCATAGAATCATTATGGTTGGAAGAGACCTCAAAGATCATCAAGTCCAACCGTATACCTGATGCCACCCTGTCAACTAAACCATGTCTTGAAGTGCCACATCTAAACGTTTTTTGAACATCTCCAGGGATGATGACTCCACCACCTCCCTGGGGAGCCTGTTCCAATGTTTAATGACTCTAACAGTGAAGAAGTTCTTTCTAATGTCGAGCCTGAACCTCCCCTGGTGCAACTTGAGACCGTTTCCTCTCGTCCTAACATCTATTAGTTTGGGCAATAGATAGCCTCTGTAACAAGACTTTTGAAGATGGAGAGCCGTTTCAAGACCAGTGTTTCTCACATTAGTGTGCCATGCTTTAGTATATGTATGCTGCTAGGAAGGCTGACAGAGGTACCATGCATATAATTCACTTGATCTTCCTAAATGCCAGCCCTATCCCTGTAAATTAAGCAGTCAGTTACACTATTATTAGTGTCAGATTTCAGTGAACAAGAAATCCTCATATTTAAGTAATCCACTAGATTGTCCCTATTATGGATTTGACTATACCTAATTTTTTGGTCATCTCCAACACCATTGATTTGGGAAAATATTCTGTTATTAAGCAATATGGATATAGCACTGTTGTATGGCCCAGCTGCATCCCCTGGGAACTGGAGACTTCAGTCAGTTTGGTGGTGTCCATGAAACCAGATCCTTAAGTCAGTTAAATTGCAACAAAAGCAGCGGTGCAATTCAGACCAGAAAGATAAAACAAGAACAGCAGGCCACAGAGGATGCAGATGCCAAACACAAGGCTGCATCTACTGAATAAGAATAAAAAGCTCTACTTTCTCTGACTCATGAGAGGCTAGATCAATTGAACAATAAAACCTACACAATTTACTAGTGGTTTTAATGTGAGCAAGCATATGATCACGAGTGATCCTTTTTCAGAGCAACACCCACTCAGGCCAAAGCAACAGAGCATATCAAGACTTAGCCCATACAATTCACACATAAGGCAGAAAGTTGGGCTGTACAGAGCTTTGTATTGCTGCCATTAAAAGATGCGTTATTTTAAAAGAAATAGTCCAACTGATGCAGCTCTAGTTTGAACCCAAGTGCTAACAGTAGGACGATATTTCATACCTGTGCAGCTTATTCTCCTTCCATCACCAGAAAAGGTACATGAGTATCAAGATTTCTTTTAGTGACTGTGATGGTAACATCTTAGTACTAGAGAGTTATACACCACTTTAACACCGGACCAGGAGCAACTAAATCGCTGCGGCATTTCAACATGTTTCTGTTCACTGCCTGAGCCGTAATAACACTGTGACTTTAGAGGGTTCTGGTTTTGCTGAGATACTTAAATTACCTAAAACCTTAAAAAAATATATCTATATTTTGCAGGTTTGCCATCCAAGAATAGCCAAGACTCTTCAGAAGTCAGTCTCAGCTACTCCTGCATTATCTGTTTATTCACATCCCTATTAGGACACCTTTGGTTTTATCTTTCCTTTTCCATTGCTCAATTTCCCTTTGCAAGTTCGATGAAGATTGAATTTGATCGAGGCAATTCATGTAATTAGCTGAGTGTATATTTATGCTTCAAACACAGATGCCTCAAAAGTGCATGTAATAATTTCTATAGAAAATGATCCATTTATTCTTATCTGAATCTTAATAATTTTAATAACATTTCAAACTTTGGAACACTAGTTCAGACTTTGGGAGTTCAGAGTTATATACAACTAACCACTAAACATGCAATGTAGCCTGTTATTGGAGAACATCTTCAGATTCTGAAGAAAAATTCTTGGAGGAGGAAGGAAATAGAGAAAAAGAGGAATAATAAAAAATTCAAGTTTAGAAGGCATCCTAAATCACAGTTCCTTACTCGTTAAACTTAACATCTGAAATAGCTAGCACATATTGCAATCCGTATGTTCTTTCTGGAGAAGAATTATTGATGTTATTTTGAGGGTACCCAAAACTTCAATCAAACAAAATGTCTTTTTCACAACTATTGTTGTTGTTACTATGTCTTCTGTGCTCTTCTTTCAACAAAAGGTGTTCATGAAAATTTTTAGGTTTCCCATGTGGAACAGCTGCACTATAACCAAATGAAAAATCTGTAGTCCTTCTTGAGAAAGAGCCGCAAACTTAAAAGTCTGAATAGGCCAATATATGATAGATTATAATTGCTTTTAAGTAGACAAGGTTATGGCCTCATATCAAGCAACAGCTAATTACTAAGGGCATGAAAATGGTGCTCTGGCACTAATGTATATTAATCACATAAAGACTAATGTACACATTCCTAGATAAAAAAGATATAACAATAAATTAGATTAATTTCCTTTTTGTTGGCTGGTCAGTAAGTCTAGTTCTAAGAAACACTAATGTATATTTGTCTGCTGGAACATAATGCTATTTTACTATTTTATTAGTTACTGTCCTTACTGTGTAAAGTCATCCTCCCTTTTAAAATGCCAGACCGTATCAAATAACCTGTGAAGTTGGTAATAAAACCAATGAATACAAATAGGGGGCTGAAATTAATCTATTCTAAAAGTGTTACA
Organism: Cariama cristata; assembly: GCF_000690535.1. Lineage (NCBI taxonomy): Eukaryota > Metazoa > Chordata > Aves > Cariamiformes > Cariamidae > Cariama > Cariama cristata. The sequence goes on from NW_009613471.1 coordinate 42,048, forward strand.
TCTTCACTGCCTGTTTTTGTTATTAATGTTAAGGAAGTAAAAAGTATTGAATGAGAATATCACAACCTTTACCAGTGTGTAACAAAACACCACAAAGGCAAAAAACGTTCTTTGATCATCTTGTGGGGGCTGGCAGACTCTGGATGATGATTAATAATTATGAGACATTTAGAGGTAATTTTTCAAATTCTGTCTAATTTAGCATAATCTATAATACATAACATTAAGAGCTAGTTCAGGCTGGTGCTCTCAATCCTTGTTCAAAGACAAAACTTTTAAAGAAAATATTTTAGATAAACTAGGATCAATGCCCTTTGGGTAGAACAAAGACTAAGGAGTAGTTAGCAGCTTGGTGACCACCCATCGATCCAGGGACTACTAACCAAAGCAGGCCCAAAATTGACTGGTTTTAGATATGAGGAGTGTACCATCAGGATGACTATGAGCACTGGACACCAGGAGAAGGAGCCTCAGCCACAGGGTATGGATGTTCACTAGTGGTGTGTTCACTAGTGGAGTGTCCATCTGAGGGCAGGGGTGGCTTAGCAGGTGTTTGACCTCCTCCAAGGTGTGTTCTTAGAGCTGGACAACTGGCTGTGGTCACCGTTTTTAAACAGAGTAATGTCACGCAGTGACTGTGAGGTGCAGACCACACTCCCAGTCATTCCTAACAATGAAGTTCTCTAGCGTGGTTACAGCATTTCAGTCTGCATTTTTCTGATGAGAGTCTAAGGGCTTTGAAGACTTGAGGCTTTCACAGCCCAGACTGGCAGAGACCACCAAAACAGGACTATTATTGTCATGGTTAAGTATCCCGCCCCTAATAATTGTAACATTAGTAATGATTGAGGGTAAGATTAGTAATGCTTGAAGAATTGAAATGTAAGAGACCAATGCTGTAAGGTGCTGCAAACCTCAGAGGTAGGGCGTACTTTGCATTTCACACAGGGGTGCTTAGCACACTGCAGGATCAGGCCTTACCTCTTCTAAAGACCTATACTCAGGGAGAATATCCACACTATGCAATGGAGTGAACCTGTGCCTGCTGGCCAAATTTGTTCCAGAAAGCAAACCAAAATAATCATGTCATCAAAGCATTAGCAGAATGAAGCCATTTCAAAGCCCAGGTGTTCACCCGCCGTGTTATTCTGTTCTGTGCTGGGTCCTGGCACCAGCTCTTGTTCGTGATGACTTGGGAATGCTGCAGCATTTTATCAGAGGTTGCCAACATGCCTAAAGGTCCTGAAGGCGAGCAAAATGAAATAAAAAATAAAATAAACTGAGCTTATCTCAGTCCAGGAACTAGTGAGGGTAGTTACTCCTAATCTGAAATTGTTCTGCTACGTGACAGGGCTCCGTCTACTCCATCACAAAAGGCTTGGAGACTTCATTTTTTAATCTAGATTTGAAGCAAATGTACACTGGCCAAGTTGGAGAATATGTGCCTGCACTTCTCTTTTTTACATCTAAGGAATAAGTATGGAATAATCCCCACCATGAAGGTAAGCACGTTAACCTCAGTTTTAATGATCTGGGGACAGAGTTCTGCGGGATGGCATGTGCTCTGAAGCAAATGCTGATTTGTGTGTTTCTTTTTTATCTTTCCCTCTTTCCAAGTAACTTCAAATTATACTATGTGAAGAATCCTGGGTAAATGACCCCTTTTGAACAGGGAAGGTTAACAAATATTTTTTAAGTAGTGGAAGATGGTGGAAGAAACAATGAATTAAACTCGTGATTTTTCAAGAAAAGCCTTGGTATGTGTATATCAAAAAAAAATGTAACTGTTTCTCTTAATAGATAGGAACCTTGTTATGAAGATAGAGATAAAAAAAATTCCGCTGTTTAATAGCGACCGTTGATAATGCAAAGAGAATTGATTTACTGGTTTAAAAGCTTTCTGCCAGTCTAGAAGTTCCTATAACATCTAAATCAATGTCTTTCAAATATCTGTGCAAGCAAAACAAAGCCGTATCAATTGAACAACAAAACAACTTTTCATATTAATCAGGAGGAACTTGATAAATCCCACTGATGTAGAAAATTAGCACCTTCGCATTTTTCCTAGATTTTGATTTCATTTTGGACACTTGGTCATGCATTATAAGTGCTGCCTGGCTGGCTGTAACTATTTCAGTTGAGATCCATTATTTCTGGGAGAATTATGTGCCTTGTTAGGGAAATGCCAGCTATTTCCATTCCAGCATCTGCACTGCAGTTAATCTATTATTAACATTGAGCTCATTAAAAAAATGAAAGAATCTGATTTGTGTCTTTGGGGTGGGGGTTACTGAGGCTTCTGTTGAAACAAATAAGCTGGCTGTGATGCTTCGAGTTGACACAGCTGTCAGGAAAGCGTTGGCTGCCGCTGCACCGCATAGGGATGCTCTGCTACGAGGGCCTTGTAGCCATATGTAAAGGATACCGCGCCGATGACAGGTTTACAATACTGGAGACAACATGTGCAGCTGTTAGCCACTGGTTTTTATAGCACAAAACAAATGTTTTTCAACGTGCAGGCGTTTGGCATGAAGCCTCCGCAGCAGCAGTGAGAAGGGGAGGACGGGTGGCTGATGGCAGCTTTACACGTATCTGGCAGCAGGCTGTCCCACGCCATACGGAGGAATGGGTTGATGGACACCTGTCTTTCTCCTCACCTCCTTGTCTTCCTCTGTGTGGGTCTTCAGAGGAAGCTGGATTCCTGTTGACAGTATACATGTGTTTCTTGGTTTAAAACACTGAAGGGTTCCCAGGGGGGAAAGAGAGAAACATCGCTCTGGGATGCTCTGGGAGCAGCTGGTTTGGGCCATGTGTCACCGAGACATGTAATAGCCACACTTAAAGGAGGGCTTTTAAAATGGGGAGGCCAAAAAGGGGTACTAGAGTTTGGAAATTCTGACCAAAAAGGCTTGAATGGGAGGGTACACAGAGGCCTGAAAGAGGAAGCGGAGGAGCAATGGTGTCTTGGAGTAAGTTTTATCCTGTCCCGCTTTTGTGTTAACAACCCTGAGCACTGATTGCTTGCTGACCTAGCAGGTAGCATGTAGACTGCATGTCGGAACAGCTGGGAAAAATTAAACGTGAGGGAAGTTACAAAAAACCCATAATTTTCCTGTAATAAGTATCAGTAACATTCTCATCAGCCACATCCTGAACCATTAACTATATTTTACAAATAATTACTGGGTTGTCAAACCCTGGTGTATATATGCTTATTATACTCTAGCCTTGGGCACCTCAACTATCCAAGCCATATTAAAGTACAAATTTGTCAGCAATGTAAGTTTAAACATGTTCCTCAAAATTTGTTGCCTCATAGACCTTTTTGTGGCAGAAAGATCCTAGCGCAACCTGGTTAATATGCTGTTAAACAACCTAAGTTATGGTAACCTAGTAGGAAGCACGGTAAAGAAAATGAATGGCCTGGGACCTATTCTCTAGCCTTGAAGGCAGTGTCACTGCATAGTTGTGCCTCAATAGTTAAATTCTCTCCCACTACACAGCTTGGGCCCCATTGACACCCACTGGGATGGTCCCTGGCCCGTGCTGTCCTCTCACCCTAGCCTGACGTTGGCTGGGAAAGTGCAAGTCAACATTGGTCAAAAATACGCATAAGGAGTATCCAAACAAATAAAGACCATCATGGGCCAGAGCCTGTGGTTATACCCTTGTCATGTTTAGCATACCAGTATGGATATAGCTTTAGCACAGAGAGTAGTGTTAAAATAATTTTCATTAACTCTTAATTCTATGGGACAATGGGCTGTTACAATATACTGGAATTCTGTTTTTGCAAGGCGGATAGTTGGCAGTGCAGTGAGGCAGATACAGTGCTTTGGATCTCAAGATGTAACATTCACAAAGACTTTCACGATAAATAGAAATGGTTGCTTGCTCACAAAATAGCATAACTACAGAAAATAAAATATCCAGGGAAGCATTTGCATTTTCCCATCTGCAAACATTCTGGAAATTTGAAAATGGATCATAAAAACCTACAGAATCATCTATTTGTGAAAATCTTTTTTCACTTCTTAGTTACTTAGTTCACTTTTTTCCCTTCGCATTTTTAGAAAGAAGTAGTATTTCTGAATGAAAGGAATAAAAAACCAGGAAAATTCAGGAAATGTGTCTTCCTTAGTTTGAGTTTTCAGGAATGTGCTGAATTCAGAATATTTCCTTTTTTGTTTAAAGTATCTTCACCTCCCAGCTGAATTCAACTTCCAGACCATGTTTTTTTGCTAAACAATTTTTTGTTTATGCCTCAGAAGCAAATGAAAACAAATTTACAAACTTATTTAAAAGTAATTTTTATCCCCCCCACCACCCCCAATTATTTTACAGGGAAGATTAAATCTCACCATTTGACTTTGAATAGTTCCAGTGTGAGAAAACAATATTCATCAAGAAATGTTAATATAAGCAAAATAATTACGTTGATGTATATCTGGGGGGAAATCATAAAGGGAATGATCCTGATTTGAGAGATAAAGATCTGTAATTGTGCTGTATTTTATACTTAGCAACACATCCAGATGACTGGGTAACACGTTTGAGAGAATTATTCCATCATATGGCTTTTGGAAGAGCTGTTAGCTATTGCATTCTAAGGCTTTCATCATGTAAGTTTAATTTTTTAAGTTGTTCATATCGTCAATATTGGTATTTTTTTAGCAAGTACTGGAAAAATGACTGTTTATGACACATCCCACTTACATAAAGCCCCTTTTTCTAACAAGGTCATAGCATAGTTGTCTATAAAAATTGCACATTCTTGCCACAAAAAGCAGACGCAGCTGGAAAGAGAATTTCAGTTTTGAGTAACCATTTGTATGTGTGGTACACAGTTCTACAAACAGCTTCCAGCCTACCATAAGTGCTCTGCCTTTTAGCTCTGGGTGGGGTTTTATAGCCACTATAAACTTCATCCTATAATAGATAAAAGCCTGCAAACACAGATGGATGGTGAGATTGATGATGATGCTCTCCCACATCTGCCCTCTCTCCTTTCCCCAGTGAGTACTGGGAGATGACACACATGCCCACACAAGGCATGTGAGAGGTTTGCTCCTGTTTTAATTCCATCTGCTACAAAGAAGGATTGTGTCAGGTATCCATGGGCAGTCCTGGGTCTGCTTCTCTCACCACAGATGACAAGTTGCTCCCTCTACCTTCTAAGGCAGCAGCTTATCCCGTGTCTTCCAAACCTCGATCCCCATGGGAACATCCCCAGGTCCTGCAACGGGACTAGGCAGCAGAGCGACATGCTCTTTGCTTCTACTTGCTGTCACCCTTGGCATGGCCATGAGCTGGTAAACACCGTGTGTACTTTTACAATTTCATCTGGGGAGTTGTTCTTGGACCCACTAGTTTGGGTTAGGAGAAAATGAAGAACCAGGTTCCTTACTCTCGCTCTCTAACAGCCTCTGCTGTGACAATGAGACAGGACCTGCTAACCTTTCCATTCACTCCACTGTGTTTAATTCCAATGATACCATACTCCAAAAAGATTACTTTTTTGCTCTAAACACATTGGACAGTAATTGCATCTGCCATTCTATTATTTGGCTTGCAAGATGGGACAAATGTTTCTATATGGAAAGCTCTTCTGTCCCTTAGTGGTTACCTGATTGCAAATCACTTCCTTTAGTTCAGGTATTATACTTAAGTTCTGAAGTACTGAATGTTGATTTTTTTCCTCATTCTTTTCTTAAAAATATTTAATAACTTAATGCTCTTGAAATATTTCAATGTCAAGTCATCCACTGATGCAATCCATAACTCACTCCATACCTTTTCTGCGTTTGCAATGTGCAATTGAAAATATGTATTTTAAAATGTCAATTAAATAAGTGTTAAATTGAACATAAAAAATCAGGATGCTGTAGATAATATGGGGTCAGAATAATGTAACTGAATGGTATAATTCTTGAAGTATTAATGACTGATGATCAGTAGAAACAACCAAAAAAATGGCAGAGTAAAAAACATAAGACAGGAACATTCGTGTCTGTGTGAAATCAGAAGTGGAAAGTCTGTGCCTAAATATATCTAGATTTCTTAGGTAAATTAGGTCCCTTTACTTTTCCTCTGCCCATATGTTGACATTATCCCTGATCTCAAGTCTTTTTCCACGTGTCTTATTCTTGTGGCTTTGTTCACAGGAGCACTTCTTCTGTCAATTTCTGAAAGTCACATCTTAAGCCCTAAGCTGAAATTTCCAGTCATGACTTTATCGCTTCTTGACTATTATATGTATCTCTGCAACCTTCTTAGACAACTGTTCCCTACCTCACAGAAGAAATCTGTACGTGTTTTCAATGTGGGAGGGAACCAAAATTTTTTTCACTGGAACATAAAAACTCAACTATGTCAGCAAAACTTGCCAAACAGTTTGGAAAAAAAAAACGGAGCTATGCAATTAGTTAGACAACATAGACACTCTTCTGGTGATTTGCCCGTAAGTTGACAACAGCAGGAACCATCCAAGAGTCACACGAGAACACAGCACAGGGCACCTACCAGCCTGGAGCAGGCACTGCCGCAGTTATCGGTATCACTGTCTTCCTCCCAGCTGTGGTTCGGACCCTGCTCCAAATGTTGGGTTGTGAAAGTTTGTATGTGCTGGAGAAACCAACTATCCCTTGGTCCAGCAGAATCCCAAAAGGACTTCCTGACACAGAAGGAGTACTCTGAGATAAATTGTTTTCATTTTAGCTACCTTTCAACTAAATGGAAGAGAAGCCAGATAAGATATGAGCAGGCATGGAAGGACTACAAGACACATGGCCCTAGACAACCCCAGGATAAGTTAGGTGTCCTAATCACAAGAGGAATGCTTGTGCTATTTGTCTCCAGGATGGAGGGTTTAGATCAGGGAAACGAATACTGCAAGCTTAAAAACTCCAAGAAGCCAGGAGCGGAATGGCACGCGCTCTGAAGTCTCCCTCGTTAACCCTCTCACAGCAACCCTCCACCTGAGGAATGTAACGAACAATTTGCACGTCTTTTGAAAGAGGAAGAGAGGCTCCTGAACCTTCAGACAGCAAAGTAAGCAGGAGTTGTCTGTCTTGTATATAATATGCTGATGATTTTAATGACAGGGCCAACAAACAACTAAACTACCTTCTCGACAATATAATGAAAATCTATAAAGTTTGCTGAAGATGATCAACAGTTTAGTAAAACTCAGCCCCAACTCATCAATATTCAATGAATGCTTAATGTTATTTTTCTAGCAATTTCCCTCATTTGGCACTGACGTGATACTATGGAATAGAAACTTTTCTGCAGTTGCAGATCACTGTTCCACCTCAGCAGCAACTGGCTGCTTCTTCTACCAAACTGGCAAAGGCATTTCCCCTTCCCTTGGCATGGAAGTATTTTTTTTATATGCCTAAGGAAATGTAAGGCTATAAAGCTGTGATTCTCAAGCCAACCTATCTAATTTGCAGATGTGGCCTCCATCATATATTGAAACAAAAGCTTTTATGTAATCATAGTGAGAAACCACATACATTTAGTATTATATTTTTGTTCTTATATACCAAACTCTGTGTTTTTTTTAATTTCTCCCCCAGCAAGGAAGATTTTTCAAAATTTTCTTGTTAGCCTTATATGGAATAAAGGCCATTTTGGGTCTATTAAAATCCAGAAGATTGTCTTTTCCCAGCAAAACACTGTATTGTCTATCGCATAAGAAGTGCTGTCAATACAGTCATACTATCGCTATGTTCTTGAAATATAGAAAACCTTTTTAATAGGGAGAAGAAATAGCTCAAAATGAATAAAAACTGAGAATTCCAAAGTATTAGCATAGCTGCAGCAATCTGCCAGTTTTTCTCAAAGAACTTTGATAGCTAAAGTTTATGAAATAAAGTGCAGACAAGAAGCTTTTCGCCGTGGCCTGGCTTGCAATTTGCACCTCTGAAAAAGCAATATTCTTTTTTCCTTTTCTTGAATCCTTTTAATCAACAAGTCTCATTCCATTTCATGGCTGGCACTTTGGCTGCAAGAATCTAAATTTTCATTCAGATGTGCTAAAAGTAACGTGACCTCCTAATGAACCTCTTCACACACACACGCACACACACACACGAAGTCCACTAAAGGACATCAACGATTTTGAATAAATTTGTTCTCTGCTTGGGAATGGACTGGTTTGCTGACCTAAACATGTATGTACAGATAACTTCTGAATACTGACATAGTTACTTGCCAGTGCATTGGTTAAAGCACAGAGATTTAAATATCATAATTTTAAATCAGCAAGCTGAAAAACACAGTTTAAATAGCTGGTTATTATCTTGCTTTGCATAAGCCTTTTTCCAAAGGAAATGTTGATTCCTTCTGGTACCACATGTTGTAATCTACCCACATTTGTTTAAGCAAGTTACACGCAGTGGGTCTCAGACCTTCCTCTAGCATCAGAGGAAGGCTGGCCCATTAATATGTGACCACAATTACGGTGGATGGGCAGCAGAGGATCTCTGCGAGTTCCTTCGGTCCCTGTCCTGCCCCACACCTGGATGTGCACCCACCCGGTGGCAGCATCCCTAGGAAAGAGAGGAGCTCCTCAAACAAATTCCTCTGCCGACAGAACGTTTCATCTGCCTTGCAGGTTACTCCTGAGAAATCCCTAGGAAAGATGGCAAGGAGAAACGGGCTGCGAGCCAGAGGAGCTGTCTTGGCAGACTGCACAACACCTGCGGAGCACAAGTCGAACCCTCCTGATTCAAACAATGAAACAATAAATAGTATTTATTCTTATTCTCTGTCTCCAGTATTTCTATCATATTGTAAACTGTGAAACCACCTCATTGGTTATTTACCAGGTGCTAGGGCCTTTCTTACTTATGGTTTGGGCCAAGCTGCGTGTAGACAGCAACTGGAGCTCAATTAGCATTTGCAGAAAGAAAGAAAAAACTATGTACTGAGAACATTTTTTAAATGGGGGAAAACAGCCTCACATGTAAAACTAGCTGACTTTTTAAAGAAGGGGAACAATATCTACTAGTGAATTGAACAGCAGTAGTTCTTTGTGGTCACAATCTCGCTAAGCTTTCCGAAGCAGTAGTAGATCTCCTCCTCTTCCCCTCCCATTTTTTTGAGAAGTCTGAGGAGGAATAGCAGCCTCTCTGCTTTTTCAACTCCCAGCTGGTTTCTCAGGTTTGAATTAAACAGGCACTGAATGGAAGTAAGGAAACACAGCGAAATGAAAAAATCATCCTCTCTGTCCTGCAAGAAGCTAGTGCTGTCAAAAGCCAGTTTAGCACTTGAGCACACTCTGGTTCCAGGTTCTTAGCTGTACAAGCCATGTGTATAATGTTTGGGCTGTTTTTGACAGCAAGTTGAGATTTCTGCAGGGTTTTATTTCCTGTAGATGTTATCAGTTGAGAAATTGTCATTGCTTGCCATATTTTCACAGTTCAGTATACATGGCCTTGCTTTTAACTCAGGCAAAGCTAAACTTTCAAAAATGTGAATTTTCTTTTACATTGGTTGCTTTCTTTCCTAAATTTGCCCTTCAAACAGTTGACACTTGCTTCACAAAAAGACCAGCCTCCCAATTGCAACTGCAGGGGACTGTAATGCTGAGGCACACAAACAAGCTGCAGACAGACAGCTTGCATCTGAAAGCAAGGCTGGCTGCATCTGTGGGCTACTCTCCCTCAGTTAATTAACGCCTTCACAAGCAGGGCTAAGTAACTTGTGTACAACTCCATGACGAAGTATCTACGCAATGCTGGACAGCCGCGAGAAAATCTGTATGATGTCTTACCACATTTTGCAGATTTAGTGACTTTAGTCCCCGCTTGCTGCCGATACGCAGTAAATATGCCCTCAGTCTGCTGCCAAGCATCTGTATAGATTTAAACATCTGTAGAGCAGGAGCTTAAATGAATTGTGTAATATAATGAACAGCAGGCTACATAATTACCCTTCATTTACTTGTAACAAATCAGTTACTACAAAGAATTGTATTTTCTACACTGAAAAAATGCTGCATCAATTAAACTGGAAACTGCACTTGTATTAATTCTGTCAATGAGCAGTATAATTTCAAAGTGGACAGGGTGAGTATAAGGACATAGAAAATAGATATTTTCTTTTGAAGAGCTGGCAGCAGTACACTGAGCCTGTGCAGTAATTTCAAGAGTTATTGATTTTGGAGCCAAAAAGAACCATTGCATTCATCTGGCTTGACCTCTCACACAACAGAGGGTTTTGCACAGGAAATTCTCCAAATAAACCCAGTAGTTTTTTGACTTTGTTTTTAAAAGACCTTAAAAAGAGCACCCTGAAGTAATGAGGGAACTGCAATCTGCAATTTCAACTTGTGATGTAAAATAGAAGTTAATTTAGTACTTCTGGTCCAGATTTAGCCAAGTCCCACATTTAGAGTCTGCCATATTTTCACACAACTTCTGACCTTTATTCTGTCAGTCAGAAAAATCCTTCCCCTTCCCAGTAGTGCTGGAGTGAAGACAAAACACCACTTTTTAAGACTCATTTATTCTTGGGCAGTATGTGTGAGTAGTGCCAGATGGAGTATGCATCATTTAACATCCACACCAAGGCTGTGGATATATATCCTGTAGATATAGCCACAAGGAGTGATATATCTATGATCTAGATGGATCCAACAATCCGTGTTTCTGCTTGAAAAGGAGAACAAAAGAGCTAGAAAATGGCACTAATGCACTGTAACACTGCCATTCACCTGAGCGTGCAGAGAACATGAAGCAATAGCTCTAAGGAATAAAATGTCTTGCCTGCAACTCTGCTCAGCACAGCCTTGCAGAGGACTGTGGGGCGTAGTACGAGAATATTGAGTCCTTCTTGGTCCATTTACCTAGGGAGAATTCACCAAAATAAGTTACCTGATTAGGAGGGTACAAATGTTACTATGACTTTGATGGGGAATACAAAATATGGACCTCTTATACCTTTCCACCTCTGTTCAGACTGGACCTTCCCACTCCATCTCTACCTTTGTCATTCAACGTAGGAAGAGGAGCTGGAGATATTTTGTGTCAAGGTGTGCCCGTCTTGCGTTCATTCAGCTCTGTTTTTTTGAAAACTGAGGAACTGTAAAGCTTTATGAAGCGAAATAAAGCAATGAAGCACTATTCACAGGCTCTTTCACCCATCTGCTCAGCTCAGAGATTATCTTGTTTCTCCATGAAATTTTCAAGTTTGGAGTGACTGAACTTGGGAGGAGGGGGACTACCTAATGGGGTGGGATCCTGGTGCAACCTGTCCTACCCTAAGGACTCCAGGGCGGTGTCAGGAATACCGCACTGCCTGGGATTTACCTGAGCTTTCCTATTGCTGTAGAAAACCGAAAAGACCACCTATAGTCAGAAGTGTTTTTCCTTTATTCCTTTGTCATGAATCCCCAATGATGTACAAACAAACAGCTAGAAACAGTAACAATAGAATAAATAATCTTACAGTGAAACTCTGAAGGTGTTTTTAGGTCTAATACTGAAAAATGTACTTTCTCACTCATTACAAAAGATTGTGTTATGTATATTGTAGCTCTGTCCAAGGACATTTAAAAATCATTATCAGAATTATCAGAAAAAATAGCTTTGTATTTAAGTCCTACCTTTCAAGCGGCTGTGTCAATTGAGCTCGTGTTGAGGCAAACAACTTCTTTTGCAAGATCTACATGTACCTCAAGAGAGTATTTACAGCACTGAAAACGACACGATGGTATTTCAGTGCCCTGTGATATTTGATAGCTTTGATCCTTTGATCTGTTTTGTATTTATTGCAGAAGAGATGCCAAATTATTGAAAGCATGAGACCTTGGGTGCATCCGTAAAATCTGAGTGCGTGCACCTGTCATACATAAAATGCATCTTTTTGGGTTCCAGTTATCATTTGAACATGAAAAATAGGTATCTTTGCATTCTAAGCAGCTTATGTACCCAGTTGTAGTTATCAATTTTGCATGCATGTAGGCTCTTTAAGTACTAAATGAGACATGCTATTCAATAGGGATAAGCAGTAAAATATCTATACTTCTGAGCAAACCCAATAAATAATGTGTCTTATGTTCAGAACAAGTCAGGAAAATGTTTAATTCTGAAATATAATTTGGTATTCAGCTACAATGTTTTTATAATAAATTGCATGTGTCTTAGAAATAACATTACTAAATCATAATTTAATTCCTGTATTCTAAGAAGGACTACTAAATTGTCCATATGTTACCTGTCATATACTGGATTTTTAATTCCTGTTCTTTTCTTGATCCCTAGATGATATAGCTGTTATATTCTCCAGCTCCCAAATGCAGTCCTTCTGTTCAAGCTACAGAGACTCATATTTTTAGGGCTGGAAATGACTGGTTCACTTCCTCCTAACAGTTAAGATAGTTGCTACACATGCATATGTCTTAAACTAGTAAAGTGTATGGTCATATCACTGCAACACTTGCACCTCCTCAACCACTGGTCCCAGCTGTCAAAAGTACAAGTCAGATTTTAAAATGTGGTCTAAAGTGAGAGGGGATGGTGATTGATGCTACTGAAGAACTACTGCATCATCCGTCTCTACCGATAAGGGAAATCTGTCATTAGTAATTAGATTAGAAAAATGCAACTCAGTTCTTAAATTCCAACTTTCTTCCTTCTTCTGGTCTTGTCAGAAAGCAGGTACTGGATAAGAAGGACCTACTGCAATTCTTGTGATATTATGATTTTGAAAATCTTAGCAATTGAAAACAAACAAGCAAATAGAAAAAACCTTCTTTATATTATTTTCAGGTGCCATTTTAACCGGAATATCAACAATTTCAGTGACAATGGTTCAGTGATTATCAGATACCAATCGCATGAGACACATTCTGCTGCTTTAGACTCCCCAGGTACAGGCTGGTTCCCTGTCAACATTTCTGTCCAATACCAGTGGCAGCAGACTGTGGCAAAAGTCTAAGGCTTTCATTATTAAAAATCTTCTTTCAAAAAACAAAAAGATTTTATTATGATAGGATTTTTCTAATATGGTGAAGTAAGAGGATAGATGAATGGACATGATACAAATAATATTTTCTGGTGTACATGATTTTTGGTAAGTAAGACACTCTGCTACCTAAGAGGAAGACAATTTATAGTAATCAACTCTGCAAACCTTACTCATGTCACTGCTGTTGCTCCGTGATAGCAGACGAAGAAACAGTAAAGGCAGTAAAGATGCAGTAGTTTCAGCTGAGCAGATGTATACCTATCTTGCAGGAGGAGAACATATTGCACACTAGAAAATAGATTGCATTTTCATCTTCACCCTTTTATTCTCCTTTTATAAGTCAAAATTTTCTTCGTCCTCAATTATGCATATATGTGTATACACACACACACACACACACAAGTAATGCTTATTTACTGTATGAAGTAGTAGTTATATGAAGTGTAACATTCACAATCATGCTGTATATCTACCTTCTTAACCATAGGAATATGTAATGCCAGTTCCATGCATGGATTGGGCCAAGACGAGCAGATGTTACCAGCAGCAGAGATGCTGCAGAAGTATAGAAGGGATATAGCCCAGGTAAATTTCTTACTACTGTACTGGGAGACCTTCTATGTTTAAATATAGAGCTGCATTTTATGTTTTATTGAAATGTTCCCTGTTTTTAACAGTTACTCTTTTATCAAATCCTGAGAGCTCCTGATGATGTCAATGAGAGTTTTGTGTAGACAGGGATTTTGGGACTCAGTCTATAATAGAAAAGATGATTGATGTGAGTATGAATACAGATGTATTGATCTGTTGATCTGTCCAAAACCAGTCTGACACAGGTCCAGTTGGCAGAGACCAACACGAGGATACAAAAATATGGACATTTATCTCCTGGGACTTACAAGCCTGCCACTTGAACCAACAGACTGCATAACATCCTAATGTACTTGGCCTGTGCAGCAGCCAGCAAGATTACCATTCATAGACTTTGAAATGAAACACCTTTCACCCTGTTTATGTTTCATGCATGATTAAGTGCAAAGAAAGCAAGCCATATCGGTACGGCAATCTGTCAAGGAGAGGAACCTTTTGCACAATGATAAAACAAACATCTAAACACATTTTCAGTGTAAAACCTCTTGTGTTGTTTATAGAGTATTACATGAAAACTGTGTTAAAAGGATGTTAAGGCTGAAAAGTCAAGCTTCTCAAAGTCAGGAAATAATGGCATTCAGACTGCCTGTGAAATGAAAATTTTGTTCTTTTCGTAATATTCATTATTACCCAGTAATTAGACAGCTGCATGCTGTGTCTTTGCATAGGACCCAGACCTTCCTCAGAGCAGATCACTGATGGTGCTGAGTGAATGAGAAGCTATTCAGTATTTTGGTTTACCTTCATTATTCAGTGAGTGTTTATTTATTTGCTCACATACTTATGTACATGCTATTCAATGCCACTTCACACTGCAGCATCCCTTATGTCATGTCATAACTTGATAAGTCAGGTTGGAAGGGACCTCAAGATGTCCCCCATCCAATTGAAAGCTGGGTCAGCTGTAAGACAAGATGTGCTTGCTCACAACTCCTCTGGGCAACCTGTTCCCCTGCCTGGTTATCTTTTTTGTAAAAAAGGTTTTCCTTAATTCCAGTCCTAACCTCTCCTGATTCCACTTATCCCCACTGTCTCTTGTCTTCCCATCATGCTGTGAAGAGCCTGGCACTGGCTCTTTTGTAACCTGCCCGTAGGTGCTGGGGGGCTGCTGTTAGGTGCTCCCGACTCTACCTCTTCGATAGGCTGAGCCAGTCCTGGTCCCTCAGCTTCTACTCACAGGGTGAGTGCCCAGGTCCCAGCTGTCCTGGTGACCCTCTGCTGAACTCCTTCTGCTTTATCAAATCTTTCCTGTACTGGACGGGGGGACAGGAAAGGACACAGTACTCTAAATGTAGTGTAATGAGTGTTGAGTAAAGACAGATAATTACTTCCCTGGATCTACTGCCTATGCTGTGGTTGATACAATCCAGGATACTTTTGGCCGCCTTTGCCACCAGTGCACGCTGCTGGCTCATGCTCAGCCTGCTGTCCCCCAGGCCCCCCGGGTCTTTTCCTGCAGAGATGCTCACCAGGTGGTCAGTCCCCAGGCTACGCAACTGCACAGGGCTCTTCCTTCACAGGTGAAAAGATTTGCATTTATCCTTGCTGAATTTCATAAGATTCCTGTCAGCCTGTTTATGTCCCTGTGGATGGCAGCTCTGCCCTCAAGCATATCAACCAGTCCCTTCCAATCTAGTCTGATCTGCAAACTTGACAAGAGCACACTCCATCATCTCCTCTAGAACAACGATAAAGATAACAGGATGGTCCCCAGGATAGATCCCTACTTCAATAGTGACAGGTACACCCGTAGAGCAAATCTGTTGCAGCCTACAATGTGCTACCCATCATCCAACCAGTCTTTTGTCCGTCTAGTTGTGAACCCACTCAGACCATAATGTCCTGTGAATGCAGCCATCACCACCCTCACAGCGAATGGATACTGGGCAAAGGCATTTGCCACTGCTGGAGGAGCCTCCCACTGCTCTGCATCCCTTCTTGCAAGACTACAAGCCTACCAGAATGCCTCCTGCCTGTGGTTCACTTAACTCATGGACACTGATGCTGCTGCACACTCCTGCTGCGTGCCTCTCGTAACAAATAAACAAGATTCCTTTTTTCGTATTGTGCAATACGTAGTCCTAAGATGCATTTACTGCATGCTATTCAGTTCTTCTCGTCAGAGAGGTGGGTATTTCAGCACAGGTTTTTCTGTGGAGCTCACCTCTATCACATGTGAGTAGCAATGCTTTAATCTCTGTAGCCTCCAGGAGAGGTGAGGTGGTGGAAGTGGAATTGTTCTGATGTGGAATAGTCTCTGCTGACTTCAAGTTATGTTTAAAATGTGTAAGTCTGATTATTGACAGGATTTAGCTTTATGTACCACATTATGCATTCAGATAACAACTCTCAAAAGTTTTTAGTTGGGGCCAAGAATATTCTTAGAGGCTAAATTTGTGCACCCAGGAAGTGAGAAACACATAGCGAGAATTATTCATGCATTCAGACATCTGGCTTTGGAGCTGCCAATCACCACCCCTCTCCACTGACTGCACAGAGAATTTGGGCTCTGGATTTCAAACAGTGGTGGGAAGTTTGGTGTGATTTGCTTCTGATCACTCAGAGCCTCTGGTAGACCCTAGCTCTCCAAGGGAGCACCGAAAGCTCCTTGAGCCTGTTGTGGCAGTTCTGTCCTCCCTCACGAGATGCTACCTTCTGCCGCATCTTACAGATAAGAGCTGTTTTCAGTAGGTGTCCCTGCCTAGTTCCCTGAACATAGTCCATCCATTCATTGAGCAGAGCGAGGCCTTGGATTATACAGGTTCTATATTACAGGTACCACCAGACAATTGAGGACTGTGACATAACATATATACAGAGATTTCCTGAATTGTTATCAAGTCTGATGTTTCTTTAAAGTATTTGACTTTGGAAACCAGAGTAGAAATCTTTTCAATAGACTCAAACATTTGTTTGCTTAGGTAGCTATTTATGAAACACCAGTTAGATTGCTCTACATCTCTTTCTCTCTTACATTGGAGATGGAGGGGGTGTGTAGACGTAAAACCTTTTAGGCTCCTTTACTTGCTGAAGTTAAGGTCAGTTAAACACTTCTTCAGGAAGGTTTTCAACAAAATAGCTCATCTGAGATGAGTCAACTAAATGACAGCAGACTCAGATCTTTCTCAAAACCTGAATTATCCAACAACAAAAAGAGGTATACCTCTGAGGTCAATGGGAAGGCTATCAATTAAATGAAAAGCTAGAGGAGGGTGTTATGGCTGGGGTTGAGAGATGTAGGGGAACGGAAAATGATACAGAGTTTTCAGATAAAGGGGAAATGAAAAAGCAGGATAAGTGAAATTCATGATATTCTGCAAGATAGAATGGGAAACACAGGTCTCAAATGAGCCAGACTCCAGCAGGACTTCCTATATGCCTGAAAGCAGGTTCAGGATTAAGTACTTGCAATGAAAGTACCTGGGCAAAAATTCAGGCAGATTCTTATTTTACCCAAGCCACTTCCACCAGTAATAAATATCCATCTCAATAGCAGTGCTGTTCTGTACTCCTTTTTAGAAACATTTTCATTGGCCAGGGTAACCTGTGTCCATCACTGAAGAAAAATTTACATACTTGAAGCAGCTAGGGATTTATTGAGAAAGCCAGACAAGGATAAGCATGTTAGGGCAAAATTAAATTAAGACTGTGAAAGCGTAATATTCTTCTGGCTACAGGCTAAACAGTGTTGCAGCAAATTTTCATGCTTAAAGATTTCTTTTAAGAGTGGCTTGTGATGGATCTTGTCTTGCAAAAAAAAATCTGAGCCAATCTACAGCTCTCTAAAAGCTGGCACCACGGTTAGCTTAACATACCCCACTCTTTTCTAAAATGAGCAGCTATAAATTTACAGGACAGAGATGAAAGCAACCCTTCTGTACTAGGCACTTCAGATAGCAGTGAAACAGGAGGAAAAACAAATCACATGTTACTAACAGTACACTAAATTAATTGAACTCCAGTGACAAGTGGTGTTTAACAAAAGGTTTATGAACTGAAGACAAGCCAAAAATCTGTTACAGATTGCTGCAGACTGGCCATGTCAGCAATGCTTACAGACAGAAATGTCAGAGGCATCAACCCATTAGGAATAGTGTATTTAGCAATGATGGAGCGTGCACCCATAATTTAGTTCTGTGCTCTGAGTGCAGCACTAGAATGGATGGGGTAGTTCGGGTTTTCAGGCTTACGGTGTCCTCAGATCACCTCTTCCACACAAATTGCTATGTTTATCAATGGTTCCATCCTGAGCAATAGCTTTCAGGACTCACGTCACATTGCTTTTGAAAGAGCAGAAACACACCACCAGGGAATATAACTGGTTGGGAAAACTGTGATGGCACATTTCTATCCCTGGAATTTGGCAAAATAAAAATGCTTGGTGGAAATGGTTCGGTTTTGCCTATGATTGCACAGCTAAGCATTTGTGAAAGTTTGGAATAAACTGGGAGAGTTGAAACAAAGAGATTTCTTAAAATCTTTATTATTACATGAAATTCCAAATAAGAAAGAGCACGTTGGCTCCCATTGCGACTGGTGACAGCCTCTGTAAGGGAAGAATCCTTCCTCACCCCTTCACGCTACACAGGAGCGCTACCTGAGTCACTACCATATTTGGTACCTGTTACCAGAAGGTTAGCTTTCCACATTTAAATTTAATTTCCCTTACTGGCCTGAATCATTCACAGAGATATATGTGAGAGAGCCCTGGAGTCTTGTGAATAAGAAGAGAGAGAAATTTCTCCCGGAGCAGCTGAAAAGTAAGGAAAATTAAATTAAGGTAGTTGGGGAAAAGTAGCAAACTGCTCTATATTTCTTCCTTTCTTACTCTGCAGATGATGTGCGTGTGTGTTTGTGTAGATGTAAAACCTTTTAGGCTCCTTCACTTGCCGAAGGTAAAGAAAAGCTGACTTTCCTCTCTGGCAGACATACCAAAAGGGTGACAGCACAGTGTATTATTCATTTACACTGTATGAGTCATAGCCTGCTCCTTTAGTCAAAGAAAATTATTGTGACCAAAGGGAAAGGTGAAAAATAGTCCAAAACAGAATTATAGGCCTCTCTGTACCATATTTTGTTATCAAATTTACAAGCAGCCATGTGCCAAGACACACGAAGAGCTGACCCCTAGGACAGCAGACAACTTGAGATGGTGTTTTTGGCCCTCACTCGCATACACGCTTGTGGTCTTAATTTCTTCTCTCCAGAGTCTCAAGCCTTGTACATCAAAGTTTCTAAGTACAATGTAAAAATTTTATCTTCCTAAATATATTGTACTGCTAAAACCACAAAGTTAAAAATAGTTTTGGACAAATGTACCATCCCTTTATAACATTTCATCGGTAGGACTCAAGGCATTATTAAACAGCAAAATGCCGCTAAAATCATGGTTATTCATAAAGCTGGAAAAAGAGTCTCCCAGCCCTGTTTAAAACCAGTCCACAGCTGAGCCGGGAGCAGAGCCCTGGTGTCCCAATGACCAGAAATCCTCCCAACGTTTACCGCATCTCCATTTTATATTGATTGTTTTAGCTCTTATTGCATCAAAATGTGGATCATTAAGATGTGCAGCCAGATACAACTTTTAAGGAAAAGAAAAGGCTCTGTGCTAGGGCAGCTGTGTTGTAATCCTGAAAATCTGGATTTCTCCCCTAAATTTCCTGTGTGGTTCTTAAGCAAACCTCTGGTTTTTTCAGTTCATTTTATGTATAATGAAGCTAAAAATAGCTCTCAGACCTTCACAGCCTGTGAAGTACTGAGATGCTTTTTAGACAAAAGCGTTGCTTAGAAACAAAAATAAAAACCAAAGGTCCCTAATTTTACCTCCCAAGGGGACTTGGAAACCAAAATAATGCCTTGAGACTGTGTTTTTCCTGAAGCGCATCAGCAAAGTTAGCTCACAGGCAGAAAACGGAGCCAGGGCTGGGACGTGCTATGTTTTGGAAGCCAGGTAGCCTGACTGCCAGCACGGTGTCCAGAGCTGCAGGCTGTGGTTAGCTCTGCCGCCACCGCACAGCCCACCGCTCCCGGCCTCGTCCCCAAACTCCTTCAGGGGCTCAGAGCTCCAAAGGTGCCTCTGAACCTCCCAGCCCTCCCAGGTCTTCAGCAAGCTGAGTATGAAATAGTTATTACCAGCAGCTGCTGCACTGAGTGGGACTCTGGTGTAAGTAATTCATTTTGATAACAATGTGTAGGTTAATTGATCAGCCATTAATTTTCTTGCTTTGTAGTTTTTCCTAATTATCCCTATTACATAGAAGGTCCACAAGGCATGTTCCTCGGTGAGTATGCCTACTTTTTATTGCTTTTTGAGAAAGTACGACATATGTGCAATTATTCAATGCCATTCTATCTCTCAGTATCCCCTTTGGTGCAGCATCTTCCATTTCTGAACTCTTCTAGACAATAGTTAACCTCTCTTCCCACGAGAAATACTGGTTGTCTATGCTACAGCAGG
>NW_009613471.1:62164-68579 GCF_000690535.1 Cariama cristata
TGTTGACAGAAATTTCAAGAACCAAACACCTTTTTCCAGACCTGGCAGCTTTTCCCATGAAAATTCAGTTATGTGCTTGTGGAGACAATCAGGAGCAACCACAGACCCAAATGTTCCTGTTCCTTTTTTGAGTCTAAAAAACAAAGCTAGTGAAGAGAATATTTTTCTGGTACAAATATTTATTGCAAAACTGTACAGTGGCAGCAGGGGTCAGATAGCCCATCCAGGCGTCATTCTGCTCTGGTACTTTGCAAATGGGCAAGTCTTCTTATGCCAGTGCATGTTTCTGCCCTAGATCCTGCTGTTATGGGTACGAGATGGGAGGCACATCCTATCCTTTTTGTATTATCTCATTCTGGTGGGCTGCGAGATGCAGGAGACTGTCCTAGTCTCTAGGTAACATTAGGCTGAAGTGTAAGGAGACAGAGGAGCTGTGTGCCTGGCTGAGCAGAGGTGGTACAGCTTCCAGGAGAGGAAGGCACTGGTGGGCAAAGGATGTATATTAGGACAAGTGGAAACAGTCTCAAGTTCCGCCAGGGGAGGTTCAGGTTGGATATTAGGAAGACCTTCTTCACTGTAAGAGTCATTAGGCATTGGAACGGGTTCCCCAGGGAGGTGGTAGAGTCACCATCCCTGGAGGTGTTCAAAAGACGTTTAGATGTGGTGCTTCGAGACATGGTTTAGTGGGTTTAGCGGGCATGGTGGCATCAGGTATACGGTTGGACTTGATGATCTTTGAGGTCTCTTCCAACCATAATGATTCTATGATTCTATATGCACACCTCTGTGCAGGCACAGGGCACTGATCACAGGTTATAAGAGATTTCTGATATAACTGTTGGAACAGTTGCTTCAGCTGAACAAGATCAAGTTCCTGCAACACAAGTCTGCCAGGGGACTGAGCTGGAAGGAAGGGAAGGTATGCAGACACATATTCATCTTTAAAGAGCAAAGCTGCATCCGCAGAAGCCTGAAAGCTTCCAAAGCTGCAGGGACAGAACTACAGTGTAGGGTGCACTCACTCTCTGTTATGTCTGTCCCATGCGATGTACGATAGGTGCTGGCCACGTGCTGTCCCCATGTCAGGAAGAATCCCAGGTGTGCACTGTTTTCCTTGCCCTGATTTCCCTGGGGAAGAACACAGCAGCTGGGAAGGCACTGTGGTGTGCTCCTCTGTCGTGCACTGCTGGGAGGCTGGGGGGGGTACGGGGTGAGCTGCCTAAAGCACCTGCTCTGCAATCTAGATGTAGGGACAAGGTTTTCATTTTTGATGGTAGAAAATCTATGTACACCAAGCTTCCTCTTACAGCCTGGAAAATGTGACCGCACTGACCCCGTTGAGCTGTGTAAGATTGCTCAGCAGAGAGGAAATGGAAGGAGTTCATAACTATTTTTAAATTCCATTGAAAGAAAGGCAGCTTCACCTTGAAAAAGAAATGCGTAAGACCCTACCTACAATAGTCTATGATAGAAGGATTAAGATATGCATGAGTTGTAAGGAAATAAAGAGCTCTGTATTTCTCTTGCAGCTTTCAATGGGCCATTTAATGAGAAACAGTAAGAGTGAAAGACCAAAACCTCTCAGGTCTTCTATGCAATTTTTTAATTAAATGGCAGGACAAATTTTTGGAGTATTAGATGTGGGTACTCAACACAGATCAACCCAGAAGTATATAACGAACAAATGTATTTTCCTTTTATATCTCTCAATTCTCCCCCAAATTCCAGTGCCTCACCTCTCATACTTCCATTCTGGTGACATTTGTAGCCTTTCCTCACTCTCCATTTACCACATACCACTTTGTTTCCACCTACCCTACTCACACCAACCTGCTCTTCAAGCCTAAAATGTCCAAAAATTCTTACGAAACTACTGCGCTAACCTCCCATGAAACCTCCACCTGAGATACCCTCCTGGACCTAACAGCTGGAGAAGTCAAGTCACTCCCTAAAAGACTTGGTAGGATCTGTGTGTCCAGGTCCATTGCAAAGGTCCTTCAGCGACCCCCGTGTCTGCAAAGGGAGGACCCAGGTAGTTCTCCAAAACAAAATCCTAGGGAAGGCATGGTAGTGTATCATTCTGGAGAATCTAAAGGGGAAGACTACAAAAGTTACTTGCATTTAGTTCTCTGACTTAAAAGGATGGAGAGCTGACTTTCTTCCCTGGGCAGATATAGTTAGTTTTCTGCAAGGCAAGCAAAATAGTGCTTTAAATACGCTTACATTTGAAGACAGAAGCACAGACAAACAATTGCATTGCAACAGCATCCCACTACCAATTGCCTCTCTCACTGTTGTTTTAGAGTTTGTTACCAGTTGTTTAATGCTATGCTCTATTAACCATCACCCTGTTTTTCTGTCCTTCACCCTTAATTACCCACGATTCATCTGAAGAAGATGATGACAACTATGGAAATGCAACCATGCCGTTAGAGACACCAAGAATGCTCGTACTAAAAGATTTACACTGTGTGTTCAGTCTTAACAGGCAAAGCAGCTGAGATCTTTTAGAGCAATGACCTGCTCTGAAAAGCCAGCTGCTCAGAAGCCAGCATTTCCTCTAGCTGATGACCCTGCTTCTGCTTTCCCATCCTCCATGTCATATATCCTCTCCCTGTGTATTTAAATAATCTGCATTTTCAAGTACGTCTGTACATCCCACCTGCTATTACATTGTTTCTTGTGGGAATACTTGTCCACTAGCCATTGTCCTTTTCAGGAACACATCCTTGAAAGAAAACAGAGTATCTGTGGCAGTTAGATGGGTCAGACCTGAGGCAATGATGCTGAACACTCAGGCTTCTGGAGGAGCTCCAGGAGTGAGTTTAGCCTGAGACGGCCTGCTTAAATCTCTGTATAGGAACTGTCCAAAACACAGGGATACCAAAGCTTTAGGAAAATATAGATAAGTTTTATGTATCTTTTCCTGTAAAATGGTGTTTGGGTCTTAAGGGGAAACCAAATAAACTTTCAAACTTAGTTTCCAGGGATTGCTAAGCAAGGAAAATCCCAGAGTCCCACAGATAAGCATACTCAACTGCCATTGTTCTGAAACTGTGTCTGTAATACCATACTTCTCTTTGATACTGTAAGGGAGCTTCTAATACTTCTTTGCTTGCACTGCCTTTATCAAGCCCTTTCAAGCACTACATAAACTTCTGTCTCTCTGTAGTCTTAAAGTATTTCAGGGTACCAAGCTGCACTACTTTTATCATAAAACACGATCTTATTACTGCAGACAGCCTAGTAACAGAGAAGGAATGCCATGTACTCTACGGCAATATGGAAATTCTGTTCTACAGCTATTGAACATTCTTGTGCCAGTACTTGTTCCTACCCATTTAGTCACAAAATTTTTTAAAATTTCTTCCATTTTTGTTAGAAGCACAAAATACTTTGGTTTCAGAACTAACTCCTGATTTCCATTTAAAAGTGGCACTTGCTATCCCACAAGTCAAAATTGTGGGTCATCATTCCTCTTTAGAAAAAAATTTTACCATACAGCTTCTAAAATTAGCAAAGGTAACTGGATATTAAATCTGTGACTCAGCAGATGGATAGATAAAATAAAAACAAGTTATATTCTGTTAAATAAGGAAATATGAATGCTGAGGTTGTAAACGTGGTTAGATCCAACGTAGCTCTTCAATGCCACAGGGAAGTGAATGAGTCAAAGGCAGCGGTCTCCATGCAGACTTCTCCGTAAGGTGTGTGCCTCCACTTCTGCCATCATTCATAGGTTTGCCTACAGCTTCTTCCCGTCTTTCCTGTTTGATTTTAAAAATCTTCTCCAGCTTTTAGCGTAGCTCTCCCACACACTGATGACCTTTTAAATAATTAAAATGCTAACAGTTCATTCAAGCTATTATGCAACTCACTCTTCAAAGTAGCAGGCAAAGGATCAAAACTGGGAGAAAGAAGACCTGTCTGTGCTACTTGGTTTTGACTTGCTTTGTTTCCCTGACAGGCTCTGTTTGAGGAGAACTGAGAAGTGTGCTTTGTTACTGGTTCAATGTTCAGAAATTCTCAGTGTCATGTCATTATTCATCGTTTCTGTTTTGATCATTTAAGCAATCTTTTCATGTTGTTTTCCTCCTGGATATATTAACTGACATGCAACAACCACAGTTTTCACAAAGCTCTTTAGTGCCTGTGGGTACACACGTAGCTGACGCCTGTTTAAATGGCAGTTTTGCAGCCTTCGGAGGTATGCTGCATCATCCGAAAAAACAATTGCTGCAGTAGAAAGCTGAAGACTCTTAAAAGCATCTACTCAAAACAGTGACATAACTTGGGAGGAGAGGTAAAATCTAGGCAAAGTACAATGTCAAATTAAATACCCCGAACTTACTTCTGAAAATACACCATTGCTTTGGTTATATATCAAATCAAAGGGAATCTAAAAACTGATAAATTTAAAATGAAGAAATCTTGACTTAGAGAAAACACGTTAGTAGACTTAAAACCCAAGAATTACAGTAACATCTTCATCTTGGCTAAATAAATGCAAGTGAAAAGAAGGCTAAGCTAGGTTCCCACAAAAGTGAACGAATTTTCAAAAATGCTAATACAGCTGCTCCGTTACAACTAATGGGAAGTGTCAGTGTCGTGATACCGCAGTTCTGCTACAGTGAGAAGTGGTATATGAGCCCTACAAACGCATAGGATTAGGCAAATAAACCAGGATTGTCTAAAGGATTACAAAACCAAAACAAAGACGTGTGTTGGTGTGACTGGTACCCCCTGCTCCCAACAGATACTTTTACAAATTTTGATAGCTGTATGTGCGTATATATGCCTCTATATACTCACGCAAATCAAGAGAAGGAAATTTGGATTACTTCTAGAATGAAATTCTTCTCAGAAGCAGGAATTCCTTTGCACATTCACAGGGTCCCAGGTAAAATTCCCAGATAATCAAACCCAGACAGCAGTTTTGCATCTTACATTTTTGATAAGTGTTTTTAAATAAGTTACTAGTCATATTTCCACATTAATTTTTGCATTTTAAATTCTACTTTCACCTTGAATCCCTCCATTTTGGGAATGCCAAGCCTTTACTATTATATATATATGTATGTACGTAATCTTGCTCCAATATAGCACTTTGCATCAACAAAAGACACAAACATCACTACTTGCATTTGGCAAGAGGAAAAACACATGCAGAGCAATGAAGTTGCTTAACCAAGTCCATTCACATAACCAGTGGCAGCACCGCAATGGAATCCAGGCGTGTTAGCACTGACCAGTATAAAATTTCTATACTGAAAGATTTTGGAAGAGTCATAATTACATAGTTATTTCAATGGTTAATATTATAGGAAGTCAACATGAGAATATATGCTACATACAATGAAAAACAATTTAATGACACCAATATATAAACACAGTGTTTTGACATTGAAATAGTAAGAACTTAAACAAATAAAAGAAATTAATGACACCTAAACTAATGACCATTTCCTCAATATTTTTTTCTATGTAGCAAGAAATTAGAGACCAAATGAAACATAAACAGTTAGATAAACATGATGCAGGCCCCAGCAGCATCTTCTCAGGTGAGAAGACTGACGGAACTTCAGGGCATTTAAATGTAACATCAGAAGAGTCATTGCATTATACTAGAAAATTAGTTAAAGAACCTCAGTGGAGGAGGTCACATTATTCTGTCCTATCCTGTAACTCTCCTTGTGCCTAGATGATTACCCAACAAAATGAGATGTGGCATCCCAGCCAAGCTTTCCTATAGGATGCGCTCCCTGAAATGGCTATAAACACCAAAACTTGGTGTAGGCTTTGTTCTTTCTTTGCTTGAGGTAGTGACAAGGTTGTCATTCAAATTATCAAGGTACCTGTTTCTAGATGCTCAGCCTGCTTTCTGAAGGCCAGTATGATACGCTGGCTGTCAGCAAATTAAAAAAAAAAAAAAAAAAAGAAAAAGATTGCATTTGAGAATTTGTGAGATACGATCACTTTGTGTAATATAAGAACCATTGTAACTTTTAGACTGAAGGTAACAAAACAAGAATAATTTCCTTCTGGGCCATATTCCGTCAGTCTTGTTCTAACAAATCTAATTCATACTTAGCTGCAGTTTCTGGTTCTTTTGGATATCTGAAGGACAGTGCCATCTGTTTTGCTTCAGAGTTTCCAGTAGAAAAAACAGGCAAAATTAAGATCTATCGAATTTAAGTAAAAGGACCAATTTTTGCATTCCCCCCTGCACCACAATGCTTATTGAAAGAAAGGAATAAGCAGTATTCTCTAAGCAAAAATCAACCAAACAAGCCCCCAAAACTTTTCATCAAAGTTACCCTGAATAGGCTGGATGTGTGCACCATGACTTCTGAATTTAGTCTGATATTTCAGTATAAAAACACTACATGAAATTCTTATATCGGAAAAAGAACCG
>NW_009613471.1:68610-78920 GCF_000690535.1 Cariama cristata
TCTCCCAAATTATACACCAGCATGACTAATGACATCTTATCATAACTCTGAAATGTCAGTGATTTGGCTGCTTCTAGAAACATAATACTGAACAAAAATATAGCACCGTGTGATTCCATGCATTTTAGTTCCAATCCATACTTTTACCTTACATTTCTGATTTTTTTTTTTTTTTTAGGACTTAATCATCTACATTTTCAGTTACTTGGGGTAGTTAGATTTGTAAGAATTTTCATATCATAGACCTGTTTGAAATAGGTCTGCCAATACAATATTTTTTCCATGTAATTTTGTCCAGTTCAGTTCTAAGAGTGCAGGTTTTCATCAGTTTGCTCTCTAGAAGGTACTGTATTGCCCACAGTTCTGTACTACTTATTGCAAGCCAGGTTACACCTGCTTGACCTTACCTGCAGCTCCCTAAAAATTATTTCCTGCCTATCTTGAGGTACTCCTAGTCCTTCTTTATACTATTTTCTTAATTCCACCTCCTCAAACACTCTATTATTCTTTAATTTAGCAGCTGGTTAGATCCCTAACTTTGTTTCCCACTTAATCAGGAGTTTTGCAAACCTCAGCAGCCTACTTTTGGTTCCACGTACCGTATTCTGTCAGACAAGGAATAAGGGTCAGGCCTTACAGAGGTCAACCTGGCCTGTGCCAGGCATCAAATACTTTGTGGTTTCTTTGTTTGTGATTCTTCGCAGATCACAAAACCTAGAAATAGCCCAAAGGACACAAGCTTTGGTGAAAATAGAAAGTAATGAAACATTCTGGACAGGTTTAGTTCCGGTAACTGGTAATGGCAGATGCCTAATAATGTCTGTGCCTGTTGTGTACATGTTGCATTGTGTGGTGGATGGCTACTGATGACAAATTTTGGAGTTGGTTGGTTTTTTTTTTTTTGGCTAAGGCAGTAAGGTAGACAAGCATCATTTCAAGAGCAATATTGTATTAATAAGCTATTCAGAAAATGACTAGCTTTAATTTAGAAAACAAGAGTCCGTAGACTGATGAACTCATACAGTCTTTAAAATAACTAAGAGCAGACTTGAACTGTGTGCATACAATAAGGGATTTGAAACCAATTCATTGAAGGTTTTAGCATGAAGACCCTTGCACTGACTTAGAGTGGGCTTCCAATTTAACTCTAAAGTTCTATCAACTTCTTTGCAGTAAGTCTCTGCTTTATTTCCTCTACAAAAAGTTTTTTAACAGCCCTATATCTACTTGCTGAGTTCTTCTCCAGCAGAAAGGTTTGAATTCAGGATACAATTTTGCATTGTGGAGGCAGTCTCTTCTTCTGAAGCTCTCATCCCCATAACACTGACAGGCCTTATGATACAGAAAGGAACAGCAATGTAATTGGTTTTGTTGGTGTCATTGCCTGACACCAGCAAGAGCAGGAAAGATTGTAGAGATCAACTGATTCCTTTTTAACACAAGGCTTGTTAAATTTTTTTTTTTTGGAGGAAAGATAATTTGCACTGGTTGTGTTGTCAGTCGTCAACGGGTTGCTACAGTGTGCAGTCAAGCTTCTAAGCAGTGCTTTGTTTTGTTTTCTCTTCTTGCCTGGATTCCCCCTTTAACCTTATCAAAGCAGTTAAATTTCTTCAACCTATCAAGCTGAGCCATGTCAGCATCTTAAGACAGTCACTGTTGACACGGCTGAGCAAAGCTGAATTGATCTTACAACCCTTAGGACATCCTGCACAGCATGCATGCTCTATACTACCACCACATGCCTGATTTAAAGTCCAGACCTTTCTAACTCATTGTTGGCAAGGTAAAATGCTTTGTACCACTAACGTTTATTAAGATTTTTATGTTGCCACAAATGCTATCCCAATAACCTTAGACTGTACACTGAAGATGGAAAAGGAGGACAGCGATGTCATGCTTGTTTGCACTAAAAGCAAAACAACAAAAAAAACCCAACCTGAAACAACAACAACAAAAAACCACGATTCAAGTTGAGCTGTACCTGTCTATCCGAGAAAGCGGCAATAAAACAAGATTAGTTACATTACAGAACTAAGTGTGGCTGACAAGGCTTTCAGCTACTCTCCATGAAGAGCTTGACAAGCGAGTGGCTGTTTTCCAAGCTGTTAGGCACCCAAGTTACTGCACATTTGCTTGTATCCTATATCTTTTCCATTAGCAGGCACACACAGTGACAGTAACCCATGAATCACAAGAATCCTATCCTTAACACTATGAGCACAAAAAAGGCTGGATTTTGAAAAATAGAGAACTTCAGAACCAGGTCACCAAGGTCATCAAGACAGCTCAGCCCCAGGACAACAAAGAATCATAACTACTTACTCTGTTTACTTCATTCCTCGAAAATGTTCATATCTCTTAACTTTTAAGTAGAGAAACAGAAGAAAATTCTCTTAGAACAAAGAATTACTTTGTTTTGCAAAGGGTCTTTTTTTACATACTTACATGCCTACCTGCTTGTGTGCATATTAGTTAACGGCTATTTACAGAGCAGCCCCCAGAGAGGTGACAGACAGTTAGCGGTGAGCCAATTTCAATGCAACTACTAGATCAGTGAAAAATGCATGAGCTTGTACAGTTGTGGCCTATGAAGCAAGGGCATTGATAATAGGGGAAAAAAGTTCCATTTGAAAAATAAAGGACCAAATCCTCAACACAGTGTTTAATCTTCCTGAGAGATGATGGGCTAGCAGAAACCTGGCACTGCCTGCTGGATGGGACTGCTCCTTGGAAAAAATGGAATAATGCTCTGCTTCAGCCTTAGGGTTACTTCATTACTGATGGTACTGGTTTGGGGATGCTAAACACCTGTGGGATTAACAGAGCAGCGTTTCCCGGGGCTCTGCATGTGATGGACCATCTATGCTGGGGCGCAGAAAAGCAAGCAATGGCCACACTGCTATGCAAGCAGGAAAGACTTTTCTGCCACCGAGCTGTATGTCCACTTTGCAGAGCCTAAGTAATCATTAAAACAGAAATGAAAAGCAGCAAGTTTATAGCGAACTTCATATATTTTAAAATCCTATTTGTATAACCGCAGACAAAAGCCTCTCCTATAGCTGTCACTCACAAGGTCTTTGGGGGGTTTTTATGCACTGTTAAAACGGAACACTGCAGAAACTGTGTTTATCAACTGAGGTGTGCGCAAATTCCCCACACAGCAGTTAATTACCCAGAGAAATAGGCCATTAAAGTTATTAAGTTATACAGGGAATAGGTACGGGAGCCTCAGTTGTGTTTTTGTGCTAGAACAAACAAACTCATAGGACTTGGGAAACAAAGACTTTGGAGCCTGGCAAGCAAAAATCTGCCTTTTCTCTGACTCAGTGGAAATAAGTGATATGAAATCTCAGAGAACAAACTCAAAAATGGAGTTAGTAGTTGAGGAAACTTGTATTTTAACACAAACCAGAAAACAAATAATGATTAACAGAACAAGAATTAAGATAGATTTGAGGATTACTTCTGAAATGAGAACTCTCAGCCTGTGGTAACAAGAACATGGTAATACTGAAGGACAATTGTGGGCAATAGCTACTATAATGTCATCATCTTTTTATGAATAAAATAGGCTGATGATACGGAGCAATTTGTTCATCTCTCAAATTATGACTTACTGGAGCATTCTGATTTCAGATCTTGATTTCAAAAGCATTTCAGACTTCATTTCCCTTAAAAGCAAGGAGGATTTTCATTTATATGTTACTTTCTTTTACCTAAAAATCTATGTTTAATCACCTTCCATTATGCTTCTATTCAGAGTCAAGGAACACACTTTGCCTCTTTCAGGGAACATTCACAAAAAAAGGTTCAACTACAACTCTATTAACTTGTATGGATGCAAATGTTTTGGAAAGTAATTTTATTTGTAGCTACATTGTGATTCATAGATAGTGATTATTCCAGAATCCACTTGTTAGAAATTTTATATTAAACAAAAAATACATTGAGATGCTAAGTTCTTTTGTTGTCCCTCCTTTACTTAACCAGAGCAGGAAGCCAGTCAAAAGTGGTGATGGTTTATAATTTTATCTCTGACTGTAAAGACAATTATTTCCTTAGTAGTCACTTGTTGGACGTTTAGATTAGAGCCGATAATAACACACGCACTATCCCTCCTTTGTTTGCTCAGCCGTAATGCTGATCTATAAAATATCCCACCATCTAAATCACTGTCAATGCACTCTGTGCTGGTCTTTTCTGTGTGATGCAGAAGTGAATCAAAGCAACCAGAATGGACTCAAAAAACGAAGGAAAAAAAGTTAAAAGAAAAAAACAGTCATAAAATGAAAACTTTCAGGCCATAATTCACCTAGAATTTGTACAAAATTAATAATGTGAGAAATTCTTGCATGTGGATACCTCAGAAAACAAAAGTGCAATTTTTTTTTTTAATCCAACATTACAGGAGTAAGCACTTGGGTATTTTTCCCCTCAAAAGGGTAAAGGGTGCCTTGGGGCAGCTGAATGGGGTGTGACTTGCACAGAGGCAGCATTAACAGTCAAAGGAATCTGGGGGAGCAGCATCTCTGAGGTAGATCTTCTCCTTAGTGTTTCCTGGGATTACAGTCAAACAACATGTTTTGGAGATGACTTCTGGAGTAAAGAAAAAAAAAAGAGTAACCAGACCAACTGATACTCCCTGGCATTTTCTCATAATAAACCAAAAGTTTTGGTCAGCCACAGAGCTAGTGTTTGCTGCTGGTAGTGGTGCTTCCTACCTGGTGACTTGGCATGCAGGAGGCGGATGCTTGGAAGAGCTGATATTGGCACAACCACTAATGAAACCCAGGCTAGTTCACCTTTCCACACTGAGAATCCCAGATCAATGTCCTGACATAGTACGTCTCATCCTTCTTGTTACCACACAGCCTCTGTAGTACTCAGCTACCAAGAGCTGGTGAAAGGCAACAGCTCAGCACTACTCCATTCATTACGTGCTTAATCTGTCATGGAGCAAAAATAAATGACTCAATGTGGTGTGAGCAAAGTATGCTCTCTTCTACTGCGATATCAGCTCAGGTGTCTCCATCTCATCTTCTCAACAAGAGTTAAATGGAAGGATTTGTAAAACACAAGCACAGTCTGTCACACATGAAGTTTTTACTGCTGTCCCACATACAAATAATTGAAAATAAACTTACGTATCTTGAGGACTAGAAATAAAAAGTACGTCTGGCACCTTTCTCTTTAAAGAGGTTAATAATAGGTGCTGCTTGTGGAATATTTGAATATTTTATAAGATTTTACTGTTTTTCATCCTGCATATATTTAGAAAGTTTTATTATGATATTTTCTAGTTTGCTGCAATGGGTGAAGAGATCAAAGGAGGACAGTATATAGTAGCCTTGTGTCCTGAAGTGAAATTATGATTCAGTTATTAGCTCTGCTACTCAGAAGCATACATGAACTAATGCGGCATCTATCCACTTTGCCTTATCTATTGTGACAAGCCTCCGGGGGGCTGATCCACATGAAATTCATTTCACATCTCATTCATTGAGTGCCTGGGATTTGAAATACCTTTCTGCTCTTCAATAAGCTAGACTGCACAGACTCATTGCCAACAAAAAGTAAGAAAGTAAACTTCTCCACAGGGATGGTGCTTTCAAATTTCCTGCAATGCCACTGGAGATGCACTGACATTCATTTCAGGAGTTGTGCAGATGTGTACCTAGGACAAGGAGGACTTAGAGAATAATCATACATTTCAAACCAACACAAATCTATTTTCTTCTATTCCAGATAATAATGAAGCTTATATCATATTAAGTAAGAAATATAAAAGATTATATTCAATCTGAGACATATGACAATGAAATCTGATCTTTTCTCTTCCATTGACTAAAAATGCTATGCTCCCCTTTAGGAAAGTTGAACCATTTGAGTCACAATTTCTGTACAAGTTTTACTGACGAAAGCAGTGCAAATAAGACTTCACTATTTGCCCAGAACATTGTTTTTTATTTTTCTAAGCAAAAACCTGGCATAGGAACAATATTGCTAGAAATATTAGGGATTTCCTTCAATAAGAAAAAGCATCATCAACAATAACAATTCCTTTCCTCTTTCCCCTCCTCCTGAAACAACTGACCAAAACTGTCACTGCAGGAACACACAAACCAACATCTCCAACAGCCTATAGACCTAACGGGAATGGGGAATTATTGGTGTTTCCCTGACTATCTGAACAAACAACTATCAGAGGCCAAAGTGTGACCTACTGTATTTTTTATGCAGTATTACTAAAGCAATGTCAGCTGGGACAAGACTCAGTCCTAGTGACCTCACCAACAAAAAAATATACACCCAAAAGAAGACTGAGGTGGAAGTTAATTGCCTTCACTCAAGAGGCCAATGTGTTTTTCAGATTGCTTGTGTGTTTTGTCCTCCAGAAATTGCCCTTGGGAGTGGGGGCAGAGCCCAGATCACCCCATGCTGGGGCTCACATTACAAGGCTAAAGAATCAGATTTACTCTTGGCATTTCTAATTCAATGACTCTTTTAAAATACATTCACTTATTGGGTCCAGTTATCGCTTCAGAAACAAATACCAAAAATGCAGAAGGGTTTACTGTAGCCTGCAGTGTCAAGAGCATCGACAAAGGCTTCTAAGAGTGCAGTGTTTTCAGCTGAGGGACCTTCACAAACCAGCTGAGTTACATGGGATAATAAAGAGTATTTAATAGAGCTGAATCTCGAAATTATTAAAGGATTGCGGTGGCAGCCTTAAGGTAGTCAGTATGGAGAAGGAAGTAAAATTTGTTCTCTGTTACCACGTCTTGCTTTTACATCCTCAGCCTGAGTATTTGGCCATGGGATGAGGGGAGGAGGTGGTTTCATGGTCTCACTGTCTGCTGAATGCATCCCAGGAGACAGGAGCCACACAAGCAAAAGTGCATGCTGCCAAACCCTGACCTGTGAATATTTCACAAATTCTTCTGAGCCTGTTAAACCAGAGGAGCAATATCACCCCACTGCCAGCACCAGTGCAACTGGTCCTGTCCACGTGGTCATGATCCCAGTCATACGGGCCATGTTCTGTCCCCTTGTCCCCTGAAATTATCCTGGGTGCTCAACAGCTACCTGAGGAGAGGTGCGGATGGAAAGTAAGAGCAGAGCCCTCCTTCCCTTAGGAAATCAGGCTGAAAATAATCCTTAGGATGCCATACAGTATAATAAGCAAAATCATATGAGTGAAGTCATTTCCTTCAGCTGGATAATCAGGGCTCAGGCTAAACCTGAAGATAACAGTACCACAGCTGGAGAAATGGGATTTCTCTGATGAAGTATTATAGAATACTAAAAATAAAACATATTCTGAATATTTTTTAAAATTTCTATGAAACAAAATTTACATGGCTGTGAACTGAATTTTTCCTTAATTTCAATATCAGTTAAGTATTTAATTAATTCCTTCTAGGCAAATTTTTTACATGCAATATGCTGTAATAGAAATACTTTTAACATTCACAATATCATCTTTAATAATGTGTTCTATTTCTTAAATAAGTTATCAAAATAATCTTACCAAAATGAAACAGAAAATACCAATTTACATCTTTGTTTTAAATCGACATGCACTCAAGACTTCTTGGCAGATTTTTCTTATTTGGTCATGTGCAATTTCTTCAGTAGTTCCTAAATTACAAAACACGTAACACTGGGGAATCTACAAATAAACAAAGGAACTTAACAAAACCATGGGACTCTCTTTCAGACAATGTCTTCCCCACAAGTATCATTTTCTGCTTAAAGCAGCTTTATGCTTCTCATTCCCTAATGTTTGTTCACCTACACACATTCTGTTTTCTAGTGTTGGTTTTATAAATCAGTGGTAGGTCTGGAAAACATTCCCTTTTCTTTAAGCACTTGTACCAAGAGATTATACCCTATATCCCTATACCTTGCAGTTACTTTGTTTGAAGTGTTCTTCCAGTTGCTAGCATGCATACACAGGATAATGTATGACTCATTATATGCAACATTTTTTCTTTGATGCTGAGTTTATGAACTAATTTAAATATTGGTTTCCCTTATAATAAAACACAAGATTTGCTCCCAGTGCAGTCACATTTTCTTTGTGAAATTGCATTGAATCAGCATGAGAGTATACTGTAATCTTTCAAAAACCTACAGTTAGTGAATATAACTTGTTTTTAAGACATTTCCTGCGGTAATATGCAACATCTAAGCAGTTAATAGCAATGAAATTAACAGTAAAGCAAATTATTATTATTAAAAGTTATCTATTGCTATTGAATTGTTTGAAGCATGTATAACATAGATGTGATTCTTAAACCACTACACTGAAATGCTGTGACACTGTCCCTTCAGTGTGGGACACAAAATAATACTCCCTCATAATGGACTTTGAATTGGGGAATATCTAGTAAGTCGTTCTTCAACTGACAGTACAAATCGTATAAAAACATATGCAAATATTACTTTAAACACCTCACTAAGAAGGTGTGCTCTATCAGTTTATAATAAATTTAGATCCTATACAGATTTTTGTGCAAAGCAGATAAGCATGGTCATTTCTCTATATACTGTGTATTTACCTTCTGAGATGGCTTTCTGGCCCAAATTAGCAGGGTCACACTGTGACAAAGACATGCAATGTTAGAGATTACTGTTTATTATGTTGGCAGGTATAATTTATACTATTCTCAACTTTTGGGTCCCATGCTTCTATGTTTCTTTAATGACAAACATGTCAGATAAATCACATCAGTTCTTAGACTTATTTTCATCCAACCTTTTCATATTTTAGCATTTGTACGTTTTTTTTTTTCATCCTGTAAATTGTAAATTTTGGGGAAAATATAATGAAATTAAAATATGTGTTATGTTAAATGCAATTAACAATGTAATATGTGGAAATATACTGCATGGGGAAAAAAAGGGAAAAAATAATTGTCACACACCTGTAAGTTCAATATCCCAACCATTATACAACCCTCTGATTCACAATTTCTTAAAGGCATGAGCTTTTCCCTCATAAGGAGTCTTTTTCTCCATCTTGTTCAAGGTATATTACCTGTCAATACAGGAAATAATGTTTATCCCTGTTTTTCATCTAGGGAAAGCTGCTTTGTTTAAGCACTGCATAAAAAGAGTACCATTTAAGAAAGGAGGCAATTCACCTTCTAAATCAGCTAATGCATCTGTATCCGCAGACATAAAGTTGAGGATACACCAGGTGCACTAAGTCAAATGGCATTAGCCTTACCAAAAAAGGTCTATGATAAAAATAATAAATTGTGACATATTTTGGTTCAAGGAAACTTGGGCAATATTTTTGGTGGTCTTTCTAATACAGTTTAGTTTTATGGTATGCTGTATTCTGGATTATGTCAACCCAAATATTCAACGGCCTGTTTCTAGTTCTACCACAGCTTCTCTATAACCTATGCTTTTAGTCATTAACATTGAAAATCAAGGAGGTATTTTGGGGAACCACAGAGAGTTGCATCACCTATGCCAGAAATTTCCTCTTCTTTGTCATGCACCCCTGATCTAATGGTCAGCATCTAGGAGTTTCTTCTTCCTTAAGTGTTTAACTGGCAGATGATGTATTTCAGAGATTGACAATTACTTGATAATTTCCACCTTTGAAATTGTTCCTTGTACAAGGTAGATTCAGGTCGCTATTGTGTTTTCGTGTTCAGTTTGTTGGACGAGGCATACAAGTGGCCTAGTGGCCTTCTATGATGGAGTGACTATATCAGTGGACAAGGGAAAAGCTACAGACGCCATCTATCTGGACTTCTGTAAGACCTTTGACATGATCCCCCACAACATCCTTCTCTTTAAATTGGAGAGATACAGATTTGATGGACGGACTGTTCAGTGGATGAGGAATTGGTTGGATAGTCACATCCAGAGGGTAGTGGTCAATGGCTCCATGTCCAGATGGAGGTCAGTGACAAGTGATGTCCCCCAGGGGTCTGTATTGGGACCAGTACTGTTTAATATCTTTATCAATGACATAGACAGTGGGATTGAGCAAGTTTGCAGATGACATCAAGCTGAGTAGTGCAGCTGACATGCCTGAGGGACAGGATGCCATCCAGAGGGACCTGGACAAGCTTGAGAAGTGGGTGGGCCCATGTGAACTTCACGAGGTTCAACAAGGCCAAGTGCAAGGTCCTGCACAGGGGTCGGGACAATCCCTTGTATTAATACAGGCTGAGGGACAAAGGGCTTGAGAGCAGCCCTGAAGAGAAGGACTTGGGAGTACTGGTGGATGAAAAGGTGAACATGAATCGGCAATGAGCGCTGACAGCCCAGAAAGCCAACCGTGT
>NW_009613472.1:0-22295 GCF_000690535.1 Cariama cristata
AGGGGAGAGGGGGTGCGTGTGAGGGGGGCGAGGGGCGCCTGTCACCCACAAATGCGGCCGAGGGGAGGGAAGGGGCATGTCCCCCGGGGGCCGTGGTGTTCTGGGGGCTTTCCCGCCGGACTGCGGCAGGGGCTGGACTGAAGGCCTGTGGGGCTTTTCTGTGTCACACAGCGAGTGAGTGTCCCCTGCCCAGATTTAGACTATTTATGTACCTGTTTTCGGGCTCTCTTGGGGTCACGTTTTGCTGCATATCGACTATTTCAAACAGAGCAGCTGACACAAGTCCTGCTGTGTGCCTTCCTCAAACCACGGCTCTAGTTTGTAGCCCGGGCCAGTTGGCATCTACACTGCCTGCATTGACATCAATTAAATGTGCATGTAGGGTTGACACATCAGGGGGGAAAAGGTGGTCAAAAAGTAGGATGTGATCCATAAAACAGGTGTGGAATGACACTTGTAGGAGCCAGGATCAAAAGAAAGGCTGTGGTTTGTCATGCAGCAGGTAGTAGAGTAATACTTCTCACCTGGCTTTGTGCAGATTCAAGAAGAGCCCAGAGAAGTTCAGAAGACAAGTCCGTTGACAGCTACTACTTACTTAGAAACCACATCTGGTTCAGCAAGTCCTTGAGATGAACTGGTCACAAGCTGGAGGATCTCCAGACCCTCTGCTTCTGACCACTTCTGAACATTGAGCACAATAGCAATTTTGATGCCGTCGTGCTGCTTCATAGATGCTGAGGACCAAGAGCTAGCCAAACAACTAGCTAAAACGTTGAGTTACCCCAAGGTATACACACATGGGAAAGAACTTGGGGAGCTCTCCAGGCAGCTGCTTACAGCCCAGGTGGGGAATGCCATTTGGCTCGTCATGGTTTCTTTTGTTGGAGAGTTAAAGAGCAGGAGCCGAAACTCAGCAGCCAAAAACCTCCTCCTTGACTAGGAGAGAGGCAAGAGAAAGTGGGAATACCTCTGTATCTCACAGTGCTGACAGGAAAATGAAACGGTTTTTTGTAAAAAATACCTTCCATTTTGTGCATTGGTACTATTTTCTCTACAGTAAACACCTAAAACCCAGAAAACACTTAAACTGGTGGAACATCTAGAACCTCAACCTGTTTCAAAGACTATTGAAATCACGCAAAAGGCCTGGCAATTTATTCTGAGCTGAACGTGGATATAAATAATGCTATGATATTAACTAAGACAACTGCAGAAACCTGTGAGACTACTAGATGAATATACACAGTAATTTGCTTGAACATCAGGTGGTGTATGATATTACTGTTTTGACTTATTAATTTACTGAATCACGACTCTCTATGATGTAGACATTGCAAGGCGGGATTTCTTTCTTGGAGCCTCAGTGTTAGCTCTTATATGCCCAACCTCTGTTGAACTTCAAGGGAGAATCAAACATAAAAGACTAAGGGTTTAAGCTTTTGTCCATCTTGGAAAATAATATGCTTTTAAGTGTGAAAAAAATAAAATATGATATAGCAGAGGTTAGAACCAAATAAAACAAATTCATATTTTAATTTTTCCACTCCAGTCTTTCATGTCACAGGTTTGACTAGTTCAACAATCCCCATTCAGATTTAACAGTGTAGAGATCTTTTATATAAAAGTGTAACAGAAAAAAAAAAAAGGCTCCAGAACAGTCCTTGCAGGAGGATTTAAGTTGGTAAGTATGTTACAGAGAAATCAGAAGATGGTCTCAGGGAAAGGAACAAAATGCAGCGGTGTGTTACGATAGAGGCACCTGCGGAGAACAGAGGAGAAAGCTGCAATTATGCAATAAAATGATGGAGTTTGACATTCAGCACTTTTTCTTTAGTCAGTAAATCTGAACTGTGCTTTCTGTAAGCGTCAAACCACAGTGAGAGTTCATCATATGCCTGCTTGCTGCTTTCTAGCTGTTGTTGGAGCTCTTGGACCTTCAGATCATTGTCCACTGCTGCTGCCTCTTCCACCAGGCACTTTCCTGCTCTGCCTGGCTTTTTCTGCAGTCTCCAGCTGCTGAATTTTCCGCCGCTTATCTCGCAGAGCTTTCCCCCTCTCCATGGCCAGGTTTGGTACTTGCTCTTTCTCCTCCTTTGCCCTCTCCAGCTTGGCCTGCTGCTTGCTGCTCTGAGCCCTCTGCTGACTTTCTGCGTGCTCAACCTCTGCAACAGTTTGTTGATGCTTCGCCTCTAGGTATTGCAGCTGGTTTTTTAGTGAATCGACTTCCCGGGCATAGGCACTTACTTGCTGGCTCTGAGCTTCTAGCAGGGCCTTTTCTCGCTCCTGAGCTCTGCGACTCTCATAAGCACGTTTCTCCTGTAAGGCCTCTAACCGCTGCAAGAGCCTTCTGACCTTTTTTCATGGTTGGTGGCCAGATCCATGAAGCGCCCCTCCAAATGCTAAATCCCTTGGGTGTGGGTTGTTTTCATTTTGACAGCATCCTCCATCCTCAGTTTCTCCAGCTCTGTGTTGAGCTGTTCCAGGCCTCTGCAGCGTTTGCGTGCATTGTCTGCTTTTTTGTTCAGTGTACAAATAAGGTGATACTGTTCCTCTAGGCGTGAATGCAGCAGAGCCTTCTCACTCTTCTCCTCTTCAGGGCTCTCACAGAGTTCCTCCAGGCCTTTTGTCAGATCTTCCATCTCTTTGCCTGTCTCTGGATCACTTGTGGAGTTGGCCATCCCTGCCTCTCTCTCATCCTGAGCCATGGAGCCCCTGTCTCACACAAAGATGAGACTAAATTTTATAGTGACTGCTTCTCTTAGTAACATTCAGCATAATTAAACCGTACCCAAAGGTTACGTGGTCAACAGCACTGCAATAAACTGGTAGAGTTTTTCTGGCAGTTCAGAGAAACTGGTGCAGGAGGGATAGGACCTCCCGAAACCAAGGGCAGCCTCAACCCACGGAGTCCTGCAGCCCTCCTCACCTGCTTCGCCCTGCTTCAGAGTCAGGCGGACTGATGAGAAGGATGCCAGACTTGATGCAAAAGCAAAGAATGTAGGCTTCGTGTTTATGCAAGCCTATTCATCTGCTGATTACTAGCTCTGCTAATTATTCTTTCTCAAAACACTGTTGTTGTAGCTACAAGAACTGCTACTATATTTAGGTAAAAAGCTTGTAAGTGATAAAGCTGTAAATAATTCCCTAAACAATCCTTTTCCTCTGCCTTTATTGTCTCCTACAGATCTGGTATTATAAGTGCAAGTAAAACATAGAGGGTTACATCAAACTTGTAATTGATTTATAAGATTTTAATAGTACATTGCTTGTTAAAAATAACTGAATAGCCTTATCCCGTGCTTAGAGATTTATGAATAAAATAAGAGATCTGTACAATGCTAATAATTACTGAATGCCCTGTGATACAAAGACTTTGTGCCTGGAGAACTGGTTCATCATGTGAGTTTTGACACTGATTTGCTGGATTATTTTAGGCATCTAATTTTAAAAGTTTGGTTCCTCATGTAAAAATAAAGGAAAGACTTATATTACATCAGCACCAAAGTCATTATTGGTACCTAATCATACAGCTTGCTGTCCAGACATATGAAAAGTTACCCTAAAACTGATCTACGAGTTTTTCATTCAGACGCAGACCTGAAATGACACAGCACATGAAACGGCATGCTGATAACCAGGTTTTGTGAATTCCTGGGCTTTGACTGGAGGTAAAGATCGGATGTGGGAAGGAGCCAGCTTAAAGGAAGGATGAAAAATAACATACAGCAAAAATGAATTAACGCCTGTGAAGCACAGACAGCTTCAGAGCTGCATAGCAGTGACTCTCAGTACGGACTCTACCTCTGTCTCTGCCGCCTTGCACTCCCCCACCACTATTGCTACCTTGGATCCCCCCAAAACATCTGGAAATAACAGAAACGAGGGGGAAGGACTAAAAGATTTAGGCCATCCAGTGGAAACACAGTGAAGAGCAGGGTTTAAGAGAAGAAAAAAAGTTTTCTTACCAGGTGTTTTCTTTCCCCAGCCATTTGTTGCCACTCCTGCTGTGGGTTTTCTGTCTCTGTGGAGGTAAGAGGCTGAATTCAGCCACCCCAGAGCTCATGCCTTCATCCAGGCTTTTCAAACTGGACCAGAGTAGTTGGAACTGGCCACCAGAGCAGCCAAAAGAGCTGGGAGTGTTTCTTAGCAAACAAACGCTGCTGACTCTCTTGAAAGCACCCAGATTTGGTAAAGGGAAGAAGATTTCCACAAGTTTGAAGAACTCTCTCTCAGCTTGTACCCTGGACATGCCAGAGGAGATCAGAATAGCAGGCTCTGACCTTCTTGGAACACACTGAAGGTCCATGGTAAGGGAAGACATAGCCGTTGCCCTGAACGGCTTGCAACTTTATTCAGCAGTTAATGAAAAATCCGGCAGATGGGATAGGGGAAAAAAGGGAAAACCAAATGCAGCTGGAAGGAAAAAGTTGGTGCAGGTTTTGCTGACTCCGCTGGAAAAGAATACGAAGCAAAGAGGAGGTGGTGTGAGTAAAGGAGATGGAGGAAACAAGACAAGGAGGGCGCAATACCAGATCTTTCACAATGGGTAAAATCAAAGTGATGTGGGTTGCTGCACCAACTCAGGTTTGCAGGCTTGCTTGGAGAAATGGGAGGTTTCTAAACACAGCATGAAAGGAGAGCTGGGACTCTGAAGCCTGGTTTATAGGAAATAAAGATGGTGTAATTTAGAATACATAGGCACACATATATATGCATATACATATATGTGTACAAAAAAAAAATATTCCGGGCTAAAGCAAAGATTTCTTGATTAAAAAGTTTCTTGATTAATCTAGATGAGTACATAATACTGCTGTGTCATTAGTTAATCACACTGATTAATTACAAGTGCAGTGCAGAAGTAAATCTTATATTCAGGTAGCTTTTTGAAATTTAAACTGAGTTTTGATCTATTAGTGTAGTGGTAAGCAGTATCTTTTGAGATAATGACAAAATGCTGCATCTGTCTCTAGGATGGTTCAAGAACAGTGAGACAGAAGTTGTTCTACTTGACCAAAAGAGAAGGAGATTGACACTGTCACAAAGCAAACGTTTTATTTTGACAGCAGTCAAGCTTAAGTATCAAAATTTTGTACAGTATAGAACACAGCAGATTACATGACACTTACCTGCAAATCTAGAGCCTCAAGACCCCATCCCTATGCCTGAAGTCCCAAAGCTGTTTTGACACAGCGAAGTATTTGAGCTTCACAGGAAACACAACAACTTTAATCCTGTGAAATTGTAGGTCGTGTTCACAGCAACCTATGTTTTCAGGTGAAAATGAATTCATATAGGCAGTGAATACAAATGACACAGCAAAGTATTTGAGCTTCACAGGAAACACAACTTTAATCCTGTGAAACTGTAGGTCGTGTTCACAGCAACCTATGTTTTCAGGTGAAAATGAATTCATATAGGCAGTGAATACAAATAAACTAGGTGCCTCTTCGCTTTTCCAGAATCACCACCCTTTCAGGGGTGGCTATTTAAGAATACAGAAGTAAAGTAGGTGCTGTACCGTTTAAGTACAAATACATTGTTCTGAAGAGTCGTACGCACATTGTTCCCTAGTCATACAAGAATAATGTTTTGTAGGTATCTGGCAAAGTAGAATCTGTAGCAGCTACCAGTCTCATCCAAAACACCTGACGCAATAAGCTATCAAGACTGACAACTACTTTTGGCATTTGTGAACTCCACAGACTGCCTTGGTTGATGAGAGAGAAAATGGGTTCCCTGGGAGGTTGAATAGCACCTTTCCTTTTCTCCACTCATAGTGTATAATAAGTACCAAGTAGCATTTAAATTTCTATGATTAAATGAAGCAATTGAGTTGGAGCTGTGACAAGCCCCCTTCTCCTCTC
The DNA here is from genome assembly GCF_000690535.1 of Cariama cristata. Taxonomy (NCBI): domain Eukaryota; kingdom Metazoa; phylum Chordata; class Aves; order Cariamiformes; family Cariamidae; genus Cariama; species Cariama cristata. The sequence goes on from NW_009613472.1 coordinate 5,868, forward strand.
TGCTGTAACTGAAGTGCAAGATTTCACCAACTTTTAGACCTATACAGTTGGAGCAAATAAATGTGCATTTATTTTCAGAAATGTTTTCTGTCTGCAATTTGTATATTGCATGCTAAATTGCTAACATAAAACACTAGGTTTTAATAAACATTGAATTCCTATTTAGCTTTAATAGGCTGCTTTTATTTAAAAAAAAAGTACATTTTGTATTTTATGCATTTATCTTTCTTTAGTAGCATGCATTTCTGCAAGTTACATATTCTAGTCCTATTTGCTATGCTGCAAAGCTATCTAAAACAAGGCCAGCATAATCCCCGCATTCTCTTAACGATGGCGCTGAAGCACAGGTAAATTACTTTTTACAAAAAACCCAAGCTAATAGATATAGGTACGGATGAGTACACTTTACGGAATAAATACCCAACATATTTGTCATCACTAAAATTGGCAGGTTTAGATCCTTTAGAGTAGCATTTGAATTAAAAAAGTTTCACCTCCAAGCCTTCAGCATTCAAAAGCAAAGACTGTATACTAGCAAGACAATTAACACATATATAAGCAAACTTTTTATAACCCTGATTTTTTATGGTACATTGGAACTACCAGTCCTCTGCACCTTGCAGAACGGGACATCGACAGTATCACTTCATGTAGCGCTTCTTTCATTATAGAAGCAACTTTCATATCCTAGAAGTGTACAACTACAAATAAAGGAACTTTAAAAAAAAAAATTCTTCATGCTCATATTCCTCAGTGGAGAGATCTGTCATGGCATAATGAGGATACAAAGACATACTAATGAGCATGAACAAAATGCAACCTGTTGCTGTCTTATTAAGAAGACTTCATGAACAACCCTAGAAGTGTACAGAAACAGTTGACTTGCTCTTGGTTTTTTGCTGGTAATTTAGATTGTTTAAGGGATGAGCAATACTTCAGTTAGGCAACACGAGCGTCCGGGTATCACAGCTACCTCTACCACTGAATTCTGTAAGTGCCTTCTTTCTTGAAGTAATTTTCAGTGAATAAGAAATAAAAGAATCCTTTAAATTTACATAATAATCTGCAGGTAGAAGTTTAATTTGAAATACAAAGTGACATTTGACAGCATAAAACCAGAACAGCAACGGAGCAGAGACTGTCAAAAGAGCTACCATGTTCCTCTTCCAAGTTTCATCCCCACACCTTTAATTTCATTCCCAAGGTTTCTTTTTGACACTAGCAATTAAAAAGCCACCTTATTTTGTCAATTTTGCAACCATTAGCATCCTGAGAGGTAGTGTATCTTCTATCCATGTGTTTGGCGAGTTCATCATCTTCTCCCAAAGAGCAATTTCATCTGAAGTAGAATCCATCCAATCTACTGTAGTTCCATAGCTTTTGCCTAGAAAAAGGTCAGTTTTAAGAGAAACGTTACTTAATATGCTGCAGAGTTGAGAGCAGACAATCAAATTTGCCTCTTCTAAAACGGTTTCACCTCTTCCAGTAGCTGACCTAGTACTTTGAAGATCCATTTCTATATTTTTACACTTGAACAATTCTATCAATCAAATACAATTAATGACAGTTTCACATGGAAACTTCATCATCTTTCTCCAGACTTTTTTTTCCTTGTTATCTTTAGTCTTTTTGTCACAATCCCAAAGAGAAGGATTTATGGGTGATTAACATCTGAGAGGGTTTAAGCATAAAACAAGACACTGATTTTGCACTGAAATACAAGCCTGGGTACTTTAAAATTCAAATTGAGATTCAGTATCCTAATTTGTATTTTAGGTTATTCTGGTGAACCATGCAAGAAGTTAATTTGGGAAAAGTAATTTTTTCTTGTATTTGCTTGAAAAGACTCCAAACACATCCTCCCCACTGACTGGAAAGGACAACGAAAGGAACAAATATAATGATAGGGAAAACATACAATTCTTCTATCTGCACATCTTATATTACTCTTATGCTAAAAACTTGTTTGCATTTTTAAGTTTTCCTATCCAATCTCTGCAAATCTTATCGTGCATTCCTGATCTATCCTTTTATCTCCACCCAACACTGTCCTTACACCACATATGAACTTACACGTGCAAAAACTAGGTAAGATGTTATCAAGATTTTGGGTGCACGAATAGCACATTCTTGTACTTCAAACAGCACCACATACAATGTATGGCCAGACAAAGGTTTATTTCTAGTATTTCTCCTTACTTGTCAGTCATCCTAACCATCATAACACTACTATTATTTACATTTCAGGATCTGTGCTGAAGACTAGGTAAGTTACTGAATGAAACTCTTCAGTAAATAAATAACTGAAAGGCTGTTTAGTGATCTTTGTGAAAAGAGAAGAAATGGAAAGGAAGAGGGAAAAGAGGAAAGACTGTGTTTTGTAAATTAAGGATTAATGTGTTAATTGTCCAGTACCTGTCCCAAGGCCTATCCTGAGACCTCCCAGAAAGTGGTTGGCTAGTTTGTTGTGATCCCAGACTGTGAGTTCTATGCAGGCTTCTTTCAAATCTTCTGGTCTAAAACCATCGTAGACCATGGTGTGGTTGAATACTGGGTTTGTAGTTTTTGCCACTGTTCTTGTTTTCTGACGACTTTTTCTGCTAGTATCTGGAAGAACGGTACTTGAGAAAGAAAAAGCATTGTCAGTTTGCGCTTGCACAGCATAGCTTGTGTTAGACATACTGAATAGAAAAAAACCTACTGTTTACCACTGTCCTTTGCATGTTTAGAATATGACTGAAGATGCTTTAGCGCCATGAGGTCAAAGGTCATATTCTCAGTCCCTTCCAAGAAATACTGGCAGCATGTATCCACCCTTGTGCTTCAGAGGATGGAAGGGAAGGGGAAGTCAGGTGGGGAAGAGGCACAAGTGAGTTTATTTGCTGTATTATCACTAATGATGCTGAAACCTTCTTGTTGCTGCCAGAGGTTTCCTAACCATCTTGTTGTTCTTGTCGCTACATTTTTGGTCTGTATGTGGAAAGGAAGGAGAAAGAAGTACAACCATGCTTCTCACTTCTGTTGCCTCCCCTGATTTGCTAAGCTAAACCGTACTCTTGCACAAATATGCTGTATTTAAATGCGGATAAAAGCAGCCACAATTTTCACTAGCCCTTCCACCAAGTAACTGAGCAGACAAAATGAAAGAGTAGCGATTACACAGGAAGCTCTCCCAATATGTTTTACTTGGTGGTATATACTTAGCATCTTAAAGTTGTAAGCTCTGCAGGACAATCTGCATTACGATAAAGGAGAATCAGAAAGTAATTTGGTGTTTTTTAATTTGAATGTAGAAAAATGAACATAAGATTAGAAAACACAACAGTAGCATTCTTAGGCCACCATCTTTGATGACTTCAACCACAGTTCTTACCACTTAATAAAAGAGTTGAGCTTATTGCCTCTCAGAAGAGGAAGGTCATGGCATTCCTTCACCCAGATGTGGACCTCACCAGTAGATAGAGTCTTCTTTCCTGTAAAAATAAAACAAAACATCTGATTAAGCCTTGTAGATCCCTTTTAAAGGTAATTTATATGATGTAGCAGTTCCTGCCCATTTGTAGAGGTGATATTCGGCCTAGACTCTCATTATCTTACATCTTAATTCAACATTCCTCTCTGTGCTCTTGAAGCTGCAATCTTCATCCCATCAAAGTACTGCAAGATCACATCACGTCTGTATTCCTACAATGACTTTTCTTCTGTTACAACTAAACAAATATGTGCTACTGGTCTTCTCTTTCCAAGCCTCCTAGATAAAGAGATCAGCTTGTCTTCGGTCTATGTGATGTTTGCATTTATTGCCGCTTGTACTTTCAAATAAACTCCTTTATACTCTTAGTCAATAAGAATCAAATATATTAACTGAATTAAAGACCTGACCTGGTTTCACTATCAGATCAGCCAGTTATCGGTTGCCAGACAAGATTAAACCAAACAGATCATATTGCTATAAATTGCTGCATTCTAAATACTTATTGCTATTTTCTACTTCTAATATTGCTTGAATTTAGTGTGCTGTCATTGTTTATTTAGCAAATCACAACACCTGCCTGATGATTTATAATCTCTAAAATTATTAGAGAAAAAACAGAATTTTGTTACACATACAGACTGCATTACAAATCTAAGATTATAACAATGAGGTAATTTCTTCTGCAGTAACATTAAAAACAACAAAAGATCCTAAAGTGATCTTTGGATCCTAAACTGAATTCACAATCAGAGCAACTTAATTGTCTAGTAAAAAAAAAAAAAAAATCCACTTTTATGTTAAAACAAGAAGTCTGAATTGGCTCAAAAACATTAAACAGCTCCTTTACAGCTCCTTTTTTTTTTTTTCTTTCTTTTTCTAAAAAAAAAAAAAAAAAAGGACAAAAACCCCAAAGGCCTGACAAACCCAAACAAAGAAGCAATGCATACCTCCAACAGGGTGTGGGACATACTGGAGGGCTAGTTTCATCTCCCCTCTGTTTTCTAGTTTAAGAGCCATTGTTGAAGTCTGAATTGAACTCTGAAAATTAAGAAAAAGCCCACAAATCTCAAACTTTGCAGTTCATGCACAGAGTTTACCATGCAAAGTTTTCCACTGACACAAGCTTGACTTCTACATGAGGCAACTTTTTTTTCTTGTTTCCTTGTCTGTTAGTCTTCCCTCAGTTTACAGGACATGAGAGATTTTAGGGCATATTTAACCATTTCACAGTGCCTCAGGTATATAACTCTTCCACTAAAGCAGAAAACAAGACTCAAGAGAGGCCAAAAGGCTTTGAGGGCACATCTTTTCCACTGTTGCACACTTATTTAAGCTCAGAACTATGTTGCATTTACCGGTAAAGAGGTATTTATGATTATAACCAACATAAAAACCACAGAACACACAAGACCAGGCCTAAATAAATAATGACTTGGTTTTGCGCTTACACAGTGGAAAGTATAAAACAACTAAACCACCCTTAGTAACCTACCCTTGGCTTGAGTGGAAACCAGTTGATCTGCTTGTTGGATTTATCATTCCAGTCCCACGTTCCTAAATCCAGCTCCACTTCACCAAGGAAGCTATTCCTCCCAAAGGTATCATTGTGCCAGACAGAGATATTAAGGCTTTGGTTCTTTAGGAGACCCTTCTCAATTTTATACTGCCAGCAGGAAGAAATGAGAAAAAAATTAAAACAAGCTGGATTTTTATCAATGCTGTGTCTGAAAATGACAGGGTTAGAAAAAAACATGTCTGGGTTTATACATCCCTAACGGCTCACTTCTTCATTTCAGAACAAAACTCTCTTCATGTTTTACTTTTTATTTCAAGCATCTTAAGCTTATACTTAGCTTGTGTTTGTTTGCAAGAAGTATACAACAACCAGTGTTCTCAGTGCTGTATCCAGGGTACACTGTAGAGTTAACCTATCAATGGAAGGACATAAATACTTCTACAGAGCAATCCATCTCATCTCAACGTCTCTTTTGAAAGCACCTAGACCTGTGCCTAATAGTTAAGGTTCCTCATACTTCATGCATGCAGTACTTCATATCTAGTAATAGTTCGATAAATACCCGCAGTATTTCATTATAGACTGGATCAAAAGTTTTCTTTTTGACAGAGGTCTTCCGTTTGCCCAGCTTGTACTTCTCTGGAAGCAGGTAGGTCTTTACATACCTAAAATTTAGACAGGCTTGTTAGAAGAGCAAAAAACCCACCCTTTCCAACTTCCCTTTCCAAAATACACAAGTATTTGCTTATAAAGTAAAAGAAATCCAATTAACTAACCATTATGTTGTTCAGCTTGTGAGATTCAAGAAATGGAACAGCAGTGGTGAAGTGTAACAATAGTTTCTAAAGTGGGACATTAACCTCCTTCTACCAGGGGGAAATCTGTTGAAATGTGTCCTCAACACATACAAATACAGAATATTTAACTATATTATGCCTAGATATCATATTTATAGACTCTAATCCTACTGAAAACTTATCAAAGCAGGATTTACCATCTGGAAAGGTACTGACAGGACAAGAGGGCATAGTCTGAAAATGCATAAGGAGAAGTTCAGGCTAGAAATGAGGAGGCATTTCTTCACAGAAAGGGGCGTTAGGCATGGGCTGCCCAGGGAGGTGGTGGAGTCCCCATCCCTGGAGGTGTTTAAGAAAAGACCGGAGGTGGCACTTAGTGCCATGGTCTAGTTGAAATGGCGGTGTTACGGCAAAGGTTGGACTCGATGATCCCAGAGGTCTCTTCCAACCAAATCGATTCTGTGAAAGTTGAATTTTAAAAGAGAATTTCATATTCTTAAAAGTTTAAGCTTCCCAGGTTAATATATGTACCAATTCATAGTGGCAACTCTATATTCAGTTCAGAGTGGAAAACCACATAAAAGCATGTTACAGCCTCTTCATTTATTTCTTGGGTTGTTTAATCCAACAGGTTAGAGAGATTGGGGAAAAAAACCCACCAGTTTTCATTTTCACATTAAAAAAAAAAAAACCTTCCATTAGGAAATAAATATATTCTCTCTACTTACGGGTCTGAACGCTGCCGCTTAACATCTGCCACTGCCAAGTCTTTGCACTGGCAAATAAAAATGTGGAGCTCGTTCAGCTGTTCTACATAATCAATAGCAAACTGAATGTTCCCCTTCACATCAACATTGCCAAAGTCTGCGCTATAGATGCTCATTAGACTTCCGCTCACCTGTATCATACAAGAGGAGAAAAATTTTCCAGGCATTGCATTTCACCAGATACTTCAAGATTAGAAGTTATGCTTAGAATTCAGACAGAAAAGAAATCAACTGTGCCCCTTCAGATGTAATAACAAAATGTAACGGATACTATTATACAAGATTCTCAGCAAACAGATTAACAAAAGAAAATTATCTGTAAATCAAGTGTGTTAGGCCAAGTTTTCTACAAAAAAATTTGAATGTGTTTATTGCATCAAGATAGAAGAAATAAAATGATAGGATGATGTAGATCTGGAGATTGCCTGTGATCAGACCCTTGAAATATTACTTATATATCTCTTCAGCTGATATTCCTTATCGAAAGCAAAGCCTAAGTGTTTAGGACAGCAGGCCTTCTGAAAATATCGACAAAAAGATTAGTGATGAAGTCTATATGGCCAAATTATGTACCCAAATAAAACACTGAAAGTTAAACACTATATATGTAGAAAGAGAAGGATGTACAATCTTTAAGTCTCAATATCCTTCCTCAAAATTCTACTTTTCTCCATAAAGTCCACATAAACTAACGACTTTTGGTTAGCTAGTTCACAGACTTAATTACACACCCCACATATCAATACCGTCTCTTGCTTTCACTTATTTCTGCTCCCTTTCTCCTTTTCTAAATGTTTGTTCTATATAAATCGTCCCTCATTTTCAGCTGCAAGTGTAAGTTCTTAGGGTAAAAGCCGTATCTTTGTTCAGCGATAGACTATGCTGCACAGTCCTGAACAGACTCCAATATATTACTAGAAAACAAAAAAAAGATTGATTGTATTTGTTTTAGGCAATTCCATGCAAGGGTTTACATAACAGAGAGGCAAGGAAGGAAACAGATGCCAAGGGAAGAAAGATAAGAGGAATGAGAAGGGAGCCGAAACAATACTGAAGAGATTAGCAAAAGTAAAGTGCCATTAAAACAAGGCTTTGGTTTACATACAGAGGATAAGGAGGCCATGCCAGAAGAGCCGCTAAGATTGGTTAGAGAGCTGGGACTCTTCTTGATTCTGCCAAGGGAATAACTGCTTTCTGATGCTGTATCTGTCTCTCTGTCATCACTCTACAAAAACATCACAGAAAGAAAGTCTGTGTAGGTACCTTACAGTCACAAGGAACATTAAAAAAAACCAAACAGAATTTTAATGCAGATTGAGACTCAGTGAAAGCCTGAATTTAAATCCCCTTGTAGTGCAACATGAGTAATTAATATTTCTTGAATTAGGCCATGCACTTAAAAAAAAAAATAGTTGAAAGGGAATTTTGCTGATGGAAAGCCTACACTGAAATTTTTTTTGAAGAAGTAATGCAAGCAGGTTTGGGTTTTTGTTTTAAATCTCAAATAGCAATGAAGAAGTACAAAATTAACTTTATTGGGACAGTTAAACTCAAATTCTCTACTTCACCATCTCATGCATAAACTTATGCAAGTGATAATGCCTGTGTCTCTTACCAGTCCCTTTCTGTTACATAGCAAATACTATCAATTCCGTAGCCTTTGTCTTGAAAGCAGCTAGCTGGAAGGTAACGCCCAGAACAGCACTGGATACAGCAAATGGCTTTTGCAAAAAGCTTTTCTTGCAAGAGGGCAAGCAAGGCCCTGCTTTTCCGTCAGGGAACGGCAGTTTGGGTTTACTTGGTCATTATCAGGTTATGTGCTTACAACCCTGTTCTGTCTCAATGTTATCTCTGTATTAAAGAATTGATGCTTTACTTCCCATGAATGCCTTGGGGTCTTTTATATATATTTATATATACACACCCGCATACGTGTGTGTGTGCACACATGCATGTGTGTATCTTGTCATACATCCTGTGCTGTGAGCTTGATAACTCAAGACAGTACTGGGACTAACGAAGTTCTAAAAATAAATTTGGGGGGCAGAATGAACAGATTTGGGTGCTGACAATTTCTTAGAGTATCAATATGAACCATCCCCAAACCCTTTCTACTGTGGCCAGACTGATTACATGTAGTCACTTGCTTTTCAAGTATTTGTCAGACTTTCATTCAAAACTCATGTGAGTAAGCTTTTTAATTGGCTTCTTACAGACGCTGTAACTGCTTGTTTTTAGATGCCCAGATACTCATTTCAGATTTGTTTGGTATCCCGCCTCTAATGCTTTGAAATGCTAATCTTTTGATCCATCCCTGGTGCAATGTTAACAGCCTTAGAGAAGTTTCCTGTGCATTATTCTCAGCAGAAGGGGTGTGAGGATAGTCTAATTTTAGAGAATCTTTAACTAGAGGTGTAATTCATAGACACTGAATGATTTTAAATTCTGCACTTAAGGCAAGATTAATCAAACTTGTATCACCACATTTTGATTATTTCAGACTTTAGGAGGGAGTAGGGCAAGACAGGGGACAGCATATTCCTGGTTCTGACTCTTCAGTCCTTTTAGACACATGTTTTTAGAAAAAATAATCCAAAATATTGATGCTTATGCTGAAGTTACAGTGATGAAGGCTTACAAGGGGTAAGCAGCAGTTCCTCATTTTATAGCACAGACACAGGTGTATTTGTGGTATTTATGTCCCAAATTCCTGTGTTACATCTAAGTCTGTGTCCACTAATACACATCCCTCATTCACAGGACTTGGGTGTTCATACCATCATTTGCTAACAGCTTGGGGAAGCGGGAGTTTTACATGTACATTTGCCATGCAAATTCACATTCATACTACGGCACTCAAGGCGGGGGGGGGGTGGGGATGAGCAAAAAAAGAGAATCTATGGTGTTATCCACGATCAACAATCACGAGGTATTTGCTGTTCTCCAGAGTTTCCTCTTCCCTGCAACCAATGGAGCTACCTCTTTTAGGCACTTATGGTAGGGGGTTTGTGCTTGGTCTAAACACAGTCTCCATGCCTCTCTTTACTGACTGTTTGGGGAGTCATAGACCAGACAGTTCAAATCACTTATCACTTTCAAACTTCAGTGTCATTTTAGGAGATTTGAATACAACTTCAGAGTTTATTTCAAGACTCACACCATGATGATACCACCACCACCACCAATAATAATAGTAATAGACTTACAGTCTGTCATTATTACAGGCACAGTATGTCGTCGGAAATTCTGAAATTTCACTTACACAGAGTTAACAGCCTGGTACCTGAACCTACATCCCTAAGCAGAACACCAAGATAATACCCCTCTGAGAAGGGTTACCAGATGTTGACTTTATTATGGTTTTACACACTAATTTTAGATTTTGGGCTCTGAAGAAAATAAATGTATGCACATATGTTCTGAAGAGAAAGACCTGTTAGTTTAAGGATAGAGATTGCCTTTTGGAATAACAGCAAGCATTCACTATGCTTCAATCTCCTAGATAAAACATGCTCTGTATGTTGAGCTGCACTATCAGAATAAACCTCTAGTTACTGGACTAAAGCTTCAGAAAGGTTGGCTAGCCAGAGGTTGTTTGGGATCATCACCTGATTGTTATACCACAAGCTCAACTCCATGCCATGGTCCAATAGTAAACTGACTTGGCAGACCCTGGAAAGCACTACTTGAACAAATGCAAAATGCCACAGTAATGAAAAGTTTTAGTTACAGTATTTGAGAGATGGAACTTACCTCTTCCTGTAGGAATGATGGTACTGACTTGCTCAGTCCTTTGAGTTTTTCAGGATTGGAAAATGGCTTATCAGGCTGTGAAGGCACTGTGGAAACTGAAGAGCAGCAATTCAAAAGGCTTCAAAAATACATTTGTACATCAAAACAGTGAGATTCCATAACAGGACACCGTTAGAAACAAACAACTTCAGATGAAATACATGCACATGCACAACCAGTTTACAACTTGGATGGAAGATTTTTTTTTTTCCCCTCTATAGGACTCAGAGAAGCTATCATTAGGAAGGATAATCTACTTTGACAACTCCTGTAACACTGACCAAAGAACTTTGTCTGGCAGGAGCAGAAACATTTACATTGCTTGACATGATGTACAAGCCTCGGTGCTTCAAGCAAATTCTGATCAAATGTGATGAAGAAAACATTTTCAGTTTACCTTCTAGATTTTTTTCCTAGAACAAAGTTAAGTGCACTCATGCACTAACCATCATTGACATTAGAATCATCATAAGGTTCTTGGTAAGAAGTTAGTGTACAAACCAAACTCTGTTCTTTTATTTACTCAGTCTAATTAATTGCGATGGGAACATTTGTGTAAATCAAGCAGTTTTTAGATGTGAACAAGGAAGTTTCAAGTATTCCCAGTTAATTATAAGATGCATATCTCATTAATGATGCACTCTTTTGCAGCCCATCTCTTCAACTTTGGTATGCATCTGCTGAAGTTCACTTCTATGCTCTTTGACTGTACAAAGCTTAATTGCACAAGCTAGCCTTGCAGAAATCCAGTTTGCAGCAAGCCCACAATTCTCAGAATTTTCCATGCTCTAACCTCACTTATATTTAATAATGCATTCAAGCTCTATATCTTTGGACTGGATACACATTGTGAAATGCACCAATACTGCATATTGTGTGGCAGAGAATTATTTGGCAACAGTCAGTTACAATGGTATGTATCTATTGCATAAAATAAAATACTGCACATGCGACAGGATTCTTTGCAAGGCGTGAGTTAAGCTTTTGTAAAGCTTTTGCTGTTGAAGCTCAAATAATGCTCAACATATCAGCTATTGTCAGTATGCAGTTAGATGCAGTTTCCCCATTGAGCAAGTATCTAGTCCAGATGTATAACTTGTTAGTTGTTAAATAAAAAAGGATTTTTAATGTATTAGTTTAAATATCAGTGAAGAAGTCTCTCCATTGTCTGCTGGAAGAATCTTATTACTCACTTGCTGCTGTATTTTCATTCCTCTCTTGATGCTGATCAGGTTTTGGACCTGCTCAGTGCAGTATTGACAAGAGTCATTCAGTAGCACAAACAGCTTTACAATGTTATAAATAGCATCAATATATTTTATATGCAGGAAGTTTTTGACTTCCCCAGACCCCATGTGTTTGTGTTTTGCATCGCTGTCCTCCTTTGAGGAGCAGGATCATAAGAAAGGTAACATGAGTGTACAAGCTAAGCAAAGCAAAAAGATGAATAGTATTTTCAAAAGAACCTGCCTTACTCTGTCCGTACAGCTATCAACTTTGCTGTTTGTCATTTTTGCAAAACTTGACTCAATAAATATAATTCAACCCCTCCCCCCATCCTTTTCAGGTAAGTGTCTACACATTCCATATTGAAAGCAAAACATGCTTTCAGTAGGGGTCTCCATTTGAAAGCAAAGTGCAGTACGGTACTTAAGTCTTGTTAATTTACTGGAAGTTGCATGTATCCTATTATGCTATGATCATCTTATTTATACTATAGGCCACTAACATGCAAAATGCTTTAAAGCATCTGAAACATGACAATAAATGCAACTGTGTACAACTATTTTTTAAAATTGTAGTGCTCCAATGCAGTAAATAAAAAGTTGTGTGTTATATTCCACCATGAATTATTCAATGTTATTTGATGGTTTTCTATTGAGTTCACCTTGAGATATTCTTGGAACAGGTTTGCTTTAATTTGCTTAGATTTGGAATCTCTAAAGGCATATAGAAAAATTTAACTGTAAGGCATCTGTAATGCACTAACGGACTGATGATAGCAGCAGTAGCTGATCTAGCAGTTCATCTATTGCTTAGAGTAATTCTGCTTTACTGAATTGAGACAGGGATTGTAAGAGAGGTGCCTTCTTAACTGATGTATTCTGAAGGGTGTTTTGCACTAGCAAAAGTCACCTTGCATCTTACAATGCAAGAAATGAACAGACAATATTTACTTAGGCCAAGTTTTTGAGCTAATGTTCAAAGCTCTCAATGATTTCAGTAACTGTTTCATAGGCTGAATGACCAAAGGCCAAAATAATACACTGGTAGGTGGCACAGAGTTTCTACAGATATAGTGGGACATAATATAAGTATATTCCTTAAGAATAAAACAACACAACAAAATTCTACAAAAGCATTTCAGTCATGCTGAAATTAATCAAATCTAAAAGCGCAATACAATTCTCGGTTTAAAAAAAATCCTTCATTAGTAAACAGAGACCATTGAAAAACTAATAAACTTCCATGCAGACACAAAACATATTTACCATCTTCAGCACTAAGAGCTAGTTCTTCCTTTGGATTATTTATTTTTCCTTTATCTGTGCAGGAAAAAAAGTAACACATAGTTAGAAATTTTGCTGTTCAATATGATAAAATGGATGGCAGTGGCAATCACAGAATTAAGAGTAACGAGGACAAAAAACCAAACAAACCAGCAGAGCCATGGGAATGGTTAAACTCAAGAGTTGCTTTCTACTTCACACACTACTTCAAGCTTACATCCAAGCAGCAGCCTCATGTTGACACAGCTTCTGTCAGTGTGCTGTTTGCAACAATGTTAGTGCATACCTAAAACCTAGAAACTAGTTTAGAAGCAATAGCATAAGTAGTATTAGAAGAGTAATTTGCCAACAATAGCCAACATCTTTCAAAATATACACCTCCACACTTCAATTTACAAATGTAAGTTCAGTTTATGTCTTCCCCATCAGACGTGAGATAAGCATGAAAACACTCTGGGGCAGGGTAAAGGGAGACAGGAATAATAATAATTAAAAAAAAAAAAATCCTAGGAGGCTACAGAGGGAAGTCAGGAATTAATTTTAAGTACAATCTTGTCTCACTGTATTCTCTTAAAGTGAGTTTGGTATATTAAATGCTAGAATACACAGGTGAAACACTACTAAACTGAGATAATTTTTTCATACTTCCACTGTCTACTAATTTGACCCCAGTGAGCAGCCAGGAGACAATGGCAGTTGTTACTCATTACTGATTTTGGTAGTTGCCAATACTTTCACTATTGAAAAACTATCCAAGAAACAGTTCATCACTGATTAACACAGTGCATTTTTGGAAGATGTCTGCTTCATAGACCATTGTTGTTTCAAAATTAACACAAAGAACTGAAAACTAAACCGTATGAGAAAAGAATTCAGTTCTACAGTACAAGCTCCATACAGCTTATTGAGAAATAAAGACAAAAACGCTATTTGGCAAAGCTGTACGGAAGACCAGCATGAACATATTTAAGCCAAACTGGGGGTCATGGGAGACACACACAAGCTTTGTGCTCACTTGAGGTGGCTGATGGAATGTCCTCTAGACTTTTGGAAGGCATTTTCCTATCTGCACTCCTTTTCAAAGCCATCAAAACAGGGTTTAATTCTTCTTCTGAACCTGTTACAAGACAAAACACGTGAACACTGCACACATAGACATGCCATTTTAAGCAAGTCACTAAAAAAAAAACAACCCTAGATTTCTCATGTATCTATTTTGGCTGTTAGCAAAGACAGTGAACACTCAATGAAAATACAAAACAAACAAAAGAAATGTCTAATTTTAGGTGTCCATTTACTCCCTCTAAATTCTCTCAGCCTCAGTAGAGAGAGGCAAGTTAGTTGATTTGCTCTGTGTGCGTATCTTTTTCTGTACTAATAAGCAGGTTGCAAGCAATTATGGGACGTAATTTCTAAGAACAATATAGGATAAACTCAGATTTTAGCCATTTTGTAAATATCTTGTTATGAATCAGCACAAAAAATGAATAGTTTTAGTTTTTCCCTCTATGCAAATTTCTGTTATATTTTCTCCCCAGTGACAGTAATTTTGTTGCAACACTTGAGCAACAACCTCAAAAAACTCCAACTGTGGAGTTATTTGGATCCCTGAAATTATGCAGTTGTCTCCAAGGGCAGAATCAAGACCTAGCTCCTTCAGAAACCTTTAAGACCCTCTCTCCGTGCTACCTCACTTTCCTCACCATCAGCCAACCAACCAGGCCTTACATTGTTGCTGTCTGTAATTATGGGTAAAAACAAATCATGTTTCATTTTTCTCATTTGTCTTGAGTTTCCACTGACTTCTAATTGTAATCTCACTTTCAGAACAGGCTCAAGAGTAACTTGGCAGGCCCTGGAAACTTCACATATTTCTCAGATTCTCCAGGTGAAGAAAATGTTCCCAGTCTCTCAGCATGAGATTAAAAAGGTTAAATTATCTCCTCTACCTTAAGCTCTTCAATGAGTATCACAAACTATACATTGACTAGAACTCCCATTCAACTAAATAATGAGAATTCTAGTAAACGGATCACTTCATTTGTATGCCCACTTTCTAGTGCAACAGGCAGCAATGCTAAATGAAATAACACAGAGTATTGGTATTGTCTATATATCCAGCCATTCCACTGATAAGTATTTACACCTTTGAAGACTAGCTGGTCAAACTAAAGAATGAACTCAGTTAGCCACTGATATTTTTTTTCCTCTTTTAATCCAGTATATTTAAAAGAAATATCAGATTTTGAGTGTTACAATGTTGTTAATTTGAATTAACAATATCACAGGGGAGGAAGAAAACGGTAAATCATGAAGGCTGATGGGATTAATTCATGATGCTAAACTTCCCTTACCAAAGAGGCTTACCCAAATGTAATAATTTTTTGTTGAACACTTTCCAATTAAAAGGACTCAGTTCTTCCCATCCTTCCCAAACAAATATCCAAAGCATTCAATTAAGAAATAAGTATCATGCAGACTTTTGGTTAACATATTTCAAGTTGGCTACCAAAAAAAAAAAAAAAATAATAATATTGTAGCCATGTTTAACAACCCAGCACCATAAATTTTAGAAATCAAACAGCTCACAAGTTGAACTTCTGGTTCCAGAGTAGGACTCAGAGTTTTCATCTGAAAATTTGGATCCCAAATTTGAGCCGTCCCCTTCCTCTTCATCACTATCCTCATGCTGAGACATTAGGCAGAATTGAGCTGCTTCTGGCTGGGGGAAGCTGCTCTCATCTTTAAGTGGTGTGCTCGCTCTTCTGAATTTCAATGGTGCTTTAAATTCAAAATTCTTCTCAGAGGCATCCAAGGATGTGCTTTCATCTCTCCTTTCTTTTTCGTTTGTCTTGAATGGTTTGATTGCAATCATATTGGTCTCTCCTTCCAAGGGAGGAAGATCAACTGGAGCCATGTTTCTCTTTTCTATTTTATGAATAGCTCTACTTCTTTTAGGAAGATCAGAAACTTCAGTTTCACTTACTGCAAGATCATTTACTGAAGCTTTGATATTTTGTTCTGGACCTCCCCCTTTGATAGCTATTTTCATCTGTGTATGATAGCTACTTAAAGCATTACATGGCTGTGACACTGTCATGAATAGAGTCTCTCTTTGTGATGTAAACATACGATCCCCAAACTTTTCTTGTTTATGTAACTCTTTGGATATTGCACATGAAATTTCAGATGCTTCTTGAAGAAGTTTTTTTAAAGAGCAACTGAATTCACTGAATTTTACAATATTTGAAAGAGAAGTTTTTTCTATTGTTTCTTGTATTTCTTGAGGATGATCTCTCTCTCGCTGCTGTGGAACCTGCACACTTAGACTACTCTGTATTTTACCTTGCATTTTATTATCCATATTTTCCAACACAGAAGCTGGTGTTTCAGAGACCTCTTTCAGTAGCTTCTGCAAATTAACATTAAATGCTCCATATTCAGCCTTGGACACTGCAGATCTTTCCATGGTCTCATTGATTTCCTGCAGCAACTCTCCATCATACTCATAGGTCATGCTTTGAACTTCCACCTCACCAGTAGTCTGTACTGTGCTGTCGGCACATTTTGG
>NW_009613473.1:0-38063 GCF_000690535.1 Cariama cristata
CACTCCTCCCCCAGCCTGTAGCATTGCATTGGGTTTTTGTGGCCAAAGCGTAGGACCTGGCACTTGGTCTTGTTGAACCTCATGCCGTTGGTCTCAGCCCATCGATCCAGCCTGTCCAGATCCCTCTGCAGGGTGTTCCTACCCTCCAGCAGATCCACACTCCCACCCAACTTGGTGTCATCTGCAACTTTACTGACAGTGCCCTCAATCCCCTTGTCCAGATCATCTACGTTGAACAGCACCGGCCCCAAAACTGAGCCCTGGGGAACACCACTAGTGACTGGCCACCAATTGGATCTAGTTCTGTTGACCACAAATCTCTGGGCCTGGCCATCCAGCCAGTTTTTTACCCATCGAAGAGTCCACCTATCTAGTTAGGTGAAATGCAGCAAAGAAATTCAGACTACATTATCAGGAATAAGTTTCTATAGGCAAGTGCACCTACACTGCAAGAGGCCCCAACAGCTCCCACATCACATAAGAGGTCTCAGCCTGACAAAGGATCTTTCCTATGGGGGAACCTATTGCAGGGCATAGGTTCCTCCATAGGGAACCTAGGGTGGCATACTCATCCCAAAAGGGTGGAGATGGACAAGATCTAGCAGGTCTTCAGCAATCCTGGGATGCTCTTCTGCCTCACAGAGAAGTTCTCCTGTGCACAAGGTCACAAACCCTCAAACTAGTTCTAAGAAAGAAAGACTACAGCAAAGATTTAAATCGACAATGTATCTTCAGGACAGTCTTATTTAAAGGAAGAGGCGGCAAACTGTCCATGTTATTCTGCTATAAACAGCACTCTGCAGAGCTCCAGGTAAGCTGGCCAAGTGCACAGGATCTGTTACCACTAATGAAAGCTTCCTCCATATGAAAACCCAGAGGTGGGGCACCAGGCAGGATTAAAAATAGCCGTCTAAAGTGAATGCTGGATGCTAGGTCTATCTGTTCTACTAGTTCAATTAAAGGTTTGTGCTTAAAGTGATCAGAGGATCTACCCAGCCCCTGAGAGAAGAATAACAGCTATAGGAAGAGAGAAGTACTCTCCTTTCTGCCTCCCTCGCTATAATTACACCCGTTGCTCTGAGGCTATTTGTAGTTTTGGAGGCAATTCTGGATCCTCCAATGTACCTATTAAACCAGCAACAGAAGTGGTAAACTAAGCTTGGAGGAAGAAGTAGGAGTTAATTTCAGGAGCATCTTCACCTGGCATAATCGTCTTCAACCACAAAAAACACACACTCAAGTTAACAACAAAACATCCTATATATGGGTAGACTTGGGTCTCTTAAAAATAGTAATGGTGTAAACCTTACCATCTAAGATGAGAGACAGTACTAAAGCTCTGCAGCTGGAAAGGGGAGGAAGCATTAGTACAGTCCAGAGCCCACAAGCGAGTGAGTTCTGCAGACAGCTGTGGGCAGGAGCACAGACTGTGTATCCTGAACACCCCTCACTTGTGAGACGGACACAAACATGGCCTAGAGAAGGGATGTGCATTGAGTCAAGAGACCACTGAGGTCCTTGGACTGGACTTGCAGAATTGATGCGTGCCACGGATGCAGGAGAGCCACAGGGGAGATGCACTCACCTCTGCAGGCAGGGCCAGGCAGATGGTGCCTCCAGGCAGTGCACATCCCAGGTACCAACCCAAGGACTGCTCAGTGCGGTGACCTTGTTCTCATGACACTCCACATACAGGTGAGCCTGTAAATCTTTGCAGGTTTTGTTTGACCAGGAACTTGGCCATTCAGTCAAGGTGTTGAGATGCACAAAACCAGTAGGATCTCATAGATTAGGGGTTGCTTGTGACATTTCCAGCCTTTCCAATTTCTGGCTTTGCAGCATCAGTGCCAAAAGCCAGGACTTTTTTACAGGGCTTGGACACTGGTGTCTCCAGAGGGAAACAAAGAGCTCGGGACTGAAATAAGGGAGCACAGGTATTTGTTTTTGAAGCCTGCCCTTGCTGTACACTCTAGCCCTTGCCTAATGCATCTTCCAAAAATTTCATGCTTTGGATAAAATTTTTTCCTCCTAGTCCTCTGGTCTGTGCTAATCAGACCCGGTGCTCTCAGGACAGCCCCTCTTCTCCCAGACTTGATGAGTTTGTGAAGATCAGTACTGCAAAAGTGACTTTCTTCCTGCTCTCATGTGAAATGGGCACTAGACACTGCGCTGTACTCTTTGCAAGCCCTCTGATCTCTCCAGGGATTTTTCCAGAACTGGAAAATAATCACATGGAAATCCCATTCACCAGTGGAGTTTTAGAAAGGTCCCCCTATGGCTGCTGTAAGATATGAGAGCTGTGTTTTCACTGTCTCTCATTAGACAGAACACTGTGGTTCAGGGTCTCTATGCCATTGCAGGCACATTACATAGCACAGTAAAAGGGACATAGCCACACAAGAAAGCATCTAACGTAAAATTGGCAGAGGGATATATGAGCTCTCTGCCAGCCTCCTTGGGCAGTTCCATCCAAATATAATCTCTGGAGAGAGTTTCAGGTTCTCCTGCACTAAGTCAGTGCTGCAACGAACCCATGACTCCCCATCTGTCCTTTCTGTTGAACTGCGAGAGGAGGAGAGAATAGAAATGCTCAAAACAGTCTTGGGGACTGATATGACAACTACTTTTAGACGTACCTAAATCAGTGGCCCAGTCAGTCTTCAGAGTCCCAGAGGCTGGGGAATGATCCACCCCCCGGCAAGCTGCAGGCTGTGTGGAGCCTGGGCCCATGCCTAAGGCTCACAGACATGTGGGATTACAAATACTGGTAAAAAAAACTAAGCACAGGAAGGAGATTTTATTTCCAATGCTCACTTACACCGGGCCCTCCTTGCAACAGCAAATGTCACTTGAGTCTCTTGGTCACCACAGGAGGCTGAGGGCAGGCAGCACTTTAACCCACTTCGCATCCCAGTGTTTGCTTAAATCCCATTTCAAAACAGAGCCTGCCTCTGCCAGGAGCTCAGGAGCTCTTTCCAACGCTCTCCTGAAGAGCAGTTCACTCCCTCTCTGGCAATGCTGGGAGAAATAAGCAATTGGGAAATTGCTTATTGGAAAATTCTCGTGATTTTTCTTTGTTAGCAACTATGGGATGCCCCCTCTTCAGGGAGATCTCGTATCAAATGAGCCTTTTTTCTGCCTTGCCGCATATTAGCTACCTCAAAGCAGGCCTGGCTTGAGGAACCGATGAACCATCAGGGACTTCCTCAAGGTATACGGGAAGTCGGGGTGACAGCAGCGGAACCAAACTCTGTTTCTGCTGCCAGAAAATGCAAGACAATGAGAGGAGTCTCTGAATATGTCTGTAACAAGGCCACCACCCCTTTGTAACGTTACCGCACACAAACAACTTTCCCTGATGGTTACTGCACATACGCCAGGTGTCATGGGCAAAACATCGCATCCTGCCCGGCCAGAGCAGGCTCTGGCTTGGATGTTACCCAAACTTTCCCTGTTCCTTCCCTCTCAACGGTGCCAAGCAAACGGCATCCCCAAAAGCATGTTCTCTTTGACCTCAGCAACATCCCTGTGTCACTTACAAACCCGCCATGCCAACAGGATGGCAGAGCGAAGCTGCCCATAAACCTGCAGTGGGAAGGCAGGACCCAGCTCCTGCTTCTCTAACACCCAGCATCCTTAAATTGAATTCTGACCTCAACAAACTGAGTTATGCAGCAGAAATTTTCTTCCTCTTCTTCTCAACCTTAGAGAGGCCTTCTTTTCTCTTGTCTAATGTAAGTGGACAGGATTCAAAGTGATCTAAACACACACTGATCTCACAGGGAAATATAACACCCTTCCCTTACCCACCAAATGTTCCACTGAGCCAGCATGCAAGAGAATTTTTCAAGATGAAGGAGATTGTATCTTTATTTTACCTCTGTTTTATCAAAAAAGAGGAGAAGGAAAAAAATTGCAGCCTGTTTTTGTCCCCACCCACAGCCAGACACTTCTCTCTGCCTCCAAAGCTAGGTGAAGACCAATCACTTCAGCACAAGAAAGCTAGTACAAAAACTGCAGGCTGTGCTTGAAAATGGCTCATGAGAGCTATAAAATGACCATCCCAAGGTCCAGCTTTGACAGAGACACCTTGCAGCAGTCAGAGTTTGAGGAAAAAATGCTGTCCAAAGGTTTTACTCATACTGGTAACCCATGCTAGTCAATCAGGAGACCACCCAGTTTTGACCTGTCCATGAGAACAGACCAAAACCAGGAGCCACTGTTCAAGCAGATAACATCTGAGCTTTTCATATGCATCCTACAACTAGTCTCAGTTGAGACGCTGGGACACCATCAGTTCTTAAGGGAGGGATGACCAGCAGCTCCAGTGGAGAAGAAAGTGGAATCAAGTCTTTGAGTCCTCGCTGTACCTTTTCTCTCTCCTCCAAGAGAAATGCACTCATCTACAAGTGAATTTGCTTATGCAGCTTATGGCAGGGCCATATCTCTGGCCAAAAACCTTTCCACAACCTATTTCTGCAGACTCTCCATCATCCCAAGACATAGACCTTCCTTCTCAAAGAATCTCACACTATTTTTATACATTTTGTGGCTCCAGTAGCTGAAAGATGCTCTCCTCAGCCCATGGATTGAAGGCTCTTCCCCTCCTCTCTCCTTCTCCTCTTTCTGGGAAGCTCAGATAACCACTAAACCACAACAACCAGGGGGTCTTTCAGAGATGTTCCCCGCTCTTGAGGAGCAGGGGTAGAGCATCCCAGACCCAGCTGTCCACCCAAAGGGTCGCAGCTGGCGTAATCATGAAGCAGAACGTACTGCTGCATCAGGAGACTTTCAGCCTCACGCTGACTACCACACAGCTCAGACCCTCCTCCAGACTTGGGAAATTTTGCATCCCCATCCTCCTGGCTGCAGACCAAGCCCTGCCCTTCACCCAAGACCTGTGACACAGTCCCTGCATGTGGAGCTGTACCGACAGTCAGGCGCCAGTCCCAGCCCACCGTACCTCCTCTCCACTACTGCCCTGTGTCCACCAGCCACCACAGAAAGCTATGAGGGACGTGACAGCTTCTTGCAAGGGGCTTGCCCACCCAGGCCGAGCAGGTGTCCCCCCAGCGAAAGGCAAAGCAAGAGCAAGGGTCAGGTAGCGAGCGACTGTTACTACCTCTCTGCAGGAAAGAGGTCGTTCTCTGGATAAACCCTGATGGAGGAACAAAACGACGGGAGACAAGGCATGAGGTGGGGAGGGAAATTAACTTGGGGGTGGTAGCAATGGTGGCAACAACTCAATTGATAAGTGAATGGGGAGGCCAGCGCAGTGTGGAGAGCTGCGGGAGTCCATCCCACCTTTGGGAACACCATGGGAGGCACAGGGGAGATGGGATCGAGACTTGGAGGCTGCAGTG
Source organism: Cariama cristata (assembly GCF_000690535.1). Lineage (NCBI taxonomy): Eukaryota > Metazoa > Chordata > Aves > Cariamiformes > Cariamidae > Cariama > Cariama cristata. The sequence continues at coordinate 5,364 of NW_009613473.1, forward strand.
AAATCCCGGGTGGATGGAGGGGGCACACCATGTTGGGAAGCCCCACGGGGGAACACAGGAAGGGTTTGGCTCGCCATGGGGCCAGGACCTCGCCCTGCTCCAGGAGACCACAGTTGTGGGTGAAAGGAGGAACTGGTGGAACCAACGGACAGGAAAGGAGTCCTTACCAGACCTCTTCTTTCCAATGGGCTCCCTGAAAAAGAGAAGGAAGAGCATCAGCAGAGGGATGGGGCAGTTGGGTTTTTGGGCAAGTGACAAACCCACCCAGGAAAGCACAGCAGTGCTGGCCCTGGTGGGGCCGCTGACTTCCCTCAACCAGCTAACGTCTCCATGGGTGACATGGGGCATAACCAACCTTGCAAACAGCCCGTCCCTCCCCTCCCTTCATTTAGTAATTTAATGCTTTCGTCTTTCCCAGGCTAAGGCTCAGTTGCTGACTTGGCCTCCTTGGTGGCTGAGTCTGACAGCCACAACTCCCACCATGGCACTTGCTGAAGGCGGGTGGATTGGGACGATCTGGCAGCAGAGTCAGGATCTGGGGAAGCCCAAACCCCCAGAACTGCTCCCAGCACAGACCACAGCTCCCACAGAAGTAGGCACCAGTTTGAAGACAGACAAAGAGGGAAATACCAAAGTTCCTCCATGTCCCGTGCCTCTCTCAGGGACAAGGATGGGGAGCAGTTGCAGAAAGATTTATATCTCAAAACAGGAGAAGTCATTAAAGTGTTGTAGAAAGGATGAACACCAGGGCTGTGCAGCAGAAAAAGTGCCTCCAGAACACAGCAAGCAGGAACTATTGGTGGTTATGAGGAGGCAATGAGTTAGCTTCAGCCCAAGTCCTCTTGCTATGGCCAGCACTGGCCACACCGCCAATGAGAGGGGTTAGAAACCACAAGTCCTGGGTCCCTTCTCTTTTTTGAATCTTGCCAAGAAACATGGTGGCTGAACAGCCTCAAACCCAGGGCACAAGCACAACTCTCTTCAGGCATGATGAAATCTGGGGCATTTAACAATTAAAAACCAAACACGAAATCAAGGAAAATATGGGCCCAGAAAAGCCTCAAAAAATCATGGGTAACAAACCAAGACACCCAACCAGCCTGAAACTCAAACAAATGCACCAGCCCTGTCCACAGCCCAACCACAGCGGTCCATGTTGCTACCAAAGGGCACTCAACACTTTCATGTAATTCACCACTGTGGCCTTGAAATGCTGCTGTAGTGTGGGGTGATGGTGATGGTAACCTGCTCCCTGTTCACTTACGGAGAAGACTGCTTTCCACGCTCCTCAGACTCACACAGGTGACAGATCAAGACCATCTGGCCAAGGTGAAATATTCTGGCAGCAGGAGACATGCATTGATCCTTGTTACTTCCAGGAAGAGTAACAAGCACAGAGCAGGCACTGGGGCTTCCAAGGAGGAAAACATTCACCTGGAGGTAAGGGGACCCTCTTGAAGCTTCAAGCTGCCTGACTGCTGCTTGGAAAGGCAGCTGGACTACCCCAGATGGACCCCAGGAGCCTCTTCACCTGCTTATCAAGTCCACTGGCAAAACCAGCTTTCCCCCTCATTCCCCTTTGTTTTTCAGCCAAGCAGAGAAATCCCTCCATGCCCAGCAAGAAAGCCAGCCAGAGCTGGGCTATGCGTTGTTCTCTTTGAAGCTTGTCTGCATTTTCAGACCATAATTACTGCAGACATTTTATTCCCCTAGAGCGATGGGGTGATGCAGGGACTCGGCTGCCTTCAAAGACTGCCCACCCATCCTGGCAATGTGTTCTGCTTGCAATGCCTTATCCTCCCGGTTTCCCCTTCTCTTTGCACCTTAAACCTCTGGTACTCATCCATGGAGCTATCAAGAAAATTAAATGAAATGCAACAACGGTGGACTAGAAACAAATGGGACATTGTTATCTAAAAACTGAAGACGATCTGTTAAATTCAGAGACCACAAACTGTGCAAAGACTTGAATACCATGTTCCAGGTGCAGAGACCAACGGAGGAATCTACTGGACAGAGCATCCCAAAGACATTTCTAAACAGAGACCCCATTGCAGAGCTAAACCAGAGTTTATCAATAAGCCCCACTAAATTTGCCCCGGCTCAGCGGTGCGGCAGGGAAAGGAGGCGAAGCAAGGCCGGACGAGCACACTGGAGATCAGCAGGTGGGCATGGCACCCTCGTGCTGACAGGAGGGTGCTGATGGAAATAACTGTTGTTTTTTCCCTGCCATCTGCTAAATCTATTACTGTAACTCATCCCCCTGTTTCCTTTCACCGGCTGCTCCGTCTGAGTGAGCAGGCAAGGGAGGAGCTGCAATTTCACTTTGCTGCTGGGTTGTTCCTGGAACAGATACAAAGAGCTGCAGGTCTGAAGACCAGCAGCCCCAGCCCACCACCTCAGAGGGGACGAGAGCTCAGACAAGACAGGAAACAGCAATAAACTGCCGGCAGCATCTCCTCCTCCTCCGTTCCCTGTGGACCAGAGAAAGGCGTGTAGCAGAGCTTGCACGCCTGCCTTCCTGGAAACTGGTGGCTCCAGAAGAAAAGAAGAAGGAAAGGCCACTCCGTCTTCTACTGTGAAACTCATTTAGCTCTCATCCCCACAACAACCAGGCCGTGCAGATGAACCAGGCAGTCACAGCACAATTACCAAGCATGGATACACAGCTCTGACTGTGTGCCACCAACCAGCCCCACAAAGCTTCCCAGGCAGTAAAACCCAGGACCGGTTCTCCAGCTGCTTCCCAGGACTTTCCCAGCTCCTTGTTGGGAACACTGAACGACAGGGTTCCTGTGTGATTGGAGTCTCACTCAAAGCACTGAGCCAACAGTGCAGTAGGCTCAGTTCAGTGTCCTTCAAGAACCTAACAATCCCCCAGTGCAATCCTGAAAAGAAACTTCTACACATGGAGAACTCTTAGCACTAATTAATAATCCCCATGCCCCTGGTTGTTTTTAGGAAAAGAGAGTCAGATTTCTCAAGCATCTTCTCTAGTGTCTCAGACAGCATCCCTCTGGATCCAGTGATGGGAAGGAGTGAGATGGGGAGCACAAGGCTGCGGCGAGGGAAAGCTAACAGCTTGGGAGGTAGGTTGAGAACAAATACAAACAGGCTGTTCTTCAGCAATATGTAGGTGAGCTGTTAAACTCCTTACTGCAGGATGCTGTGGACACTGAAAGTCTTCATGGACTTTCAGGGTCATAATTCAGGTAAGAAATGTTAATTAAAAGCCATTAATTATAAAACCAGGAAAACCCTAAAGGCTAGAACAGTGTTTAAAGAAGAGGTGTTACAAGCTTGCTTGGCTTGGAACTCTTGCCCAAGACATTTGCGTTTGGCGGCTGCTAGGCTAGGTTGCCACGCAGAAAAGCCCACATTGCAGTGGGACTCAGGGGAAGAAGGTGCCCTGATTTGCGGCTTGGGGACCCCAGCACCTCCCCTGCTGCCCCACAGCCCCAGTCAGAGCCAGCTTACGGAGCAGGAGAGGGGCAGTGGAGCTCCAACACAAGGAAGACAACTCCAGCTGCTGCAAAGCCAGTCACACAGGAGCCACAATTAACACGCAAGATAAGATGAATCTGAGGTCAGCATTCCAAGAAAACATCTCCCGCAGAAAAAAATCTAGCTCCTGTAAAATAAATAATCCTTCTGTAATACAATAATGTCATCAAAATAGCTATCAGGAGGTAGTTCATCTTGTAAGTATTCAGCAAGCTTGGAGATGTTAGCAAAGTTTATGCAGGCGAGAGACTCAGAAATGGGGTACAACAGAGCTCTTGTTTGGGAGAATAGATGTTTAGCAAATGTTCCACCGAGCACTGAATGGAGCCCCTGTCCATCATGCTGCGGTGCCAGTGCTACCCCTGTGTTTAACCACTGGAGCGTCGGCCAAGCTGAACCTTCGGGCTCAGAAAGATGCCCTGTTAGCACAGAACATCAAGTACTATGTCCATGCAAGGATCTTGCACTGGCACAAAGTGTATTTTTGCAGAGTGGATTCAGCCCCTCTGATACTTCTATCTGCTGTCATCTAGGAAAGACAGTTCTTAGCAAAGAGTGAAGGAGATTGCTATTTTGGAGTTGAGATCTAGCCTGAGCTCCTGGTGAATCTGCACGTAGGCATCAGGAGAACTGCAAAACAAACAATTCATTATACAAGCTGTAATTTGTCTGGATAGCAGGACACAGCTCAAAAGCCACAAGCCAGCAAGCATTCTTATCCAAACCAACATCCATCAACTCAGAGATCTCTAGTTTACCAGCAAAAGCTCCTGGAATGGTTTCCTAGACGGGGCAGCCACTCCATCTTGGAGCAGGGACCAAGCCTCCCCTTTTTCTATCAAATTCCCTGTCACCTGGCCCAGGAGTTCATGCCCCTATTACCCCCCAAACACCACACAAGAGTGACAAGGAAAACTTTTGCTCCTGCCACATCTCAACTACAAGGAAAGGTAAGCACACGAAAAGCTACAGGGAAGCAGGAAGAGACTTGCTTCTGGAAGACACTGGCTACAAGTTTGCAATTCCAATTTACAGAAACAAAACAAAGGAGCAGATTTGCTCCCTGTTTTAATGATGGAAACACACTTCTGTCTAGCATCCTCTTCTGGTGCTCTGGACCAAACACAAATCTTTTACCTGCCGATAGCTGCCAGCGCCACAGCCCTAAGCAGGACCTTTTAGTCAGCCCCTATGGAAGACAAGCTGGCACACTCAGATCATATCAAGCCCGAGTCTCACTTTAGCCCAGTTCTCCCTTCCCTGATTTATTGGGGCTGGTGCCTGCCTGAGTCCCTGTCAGTCTGCATGCGGGAAGCAATCCATTACTGTGACTGCCAGTGCCACCCCCCCCAACCACACATCACCAGGGCTTTGGTATTAATAGAATAACGATGGGCTGCTGAAGTTGCTGCAGGCATAACCTCGTTAGCAGCATACACTTTCTTCATCTGGTCAAGTCCCAGCTCATTATCATGCTCCTTCCAGCCTGGATGGCACAGGCAGCCCCCAGCAATAACAGCCCTTTGCTGATTCAGCAGCAGCAAGGATTCAGCCTGGGACCTGGGTCCTGCCCATCCCCTCTCTCCCTCCGGTGATGCTTCCCCTGGCACGCAGCAGGGAGGAGCGGGGTTACTCCCTCTGCATTTGATTCTCCACCCCAGCAAAGAAAACATCCATAGCAGCAGGGCTGAACTGCCCTTGAAACACCCCCAAATCCTCTCTCTAGCCAAGGGCTGTTTGGGAGAAATAGCAGGAAGGCAAGCTGGGGATGTAAGCTCAGAGGGTACCCACACATATATAAAGGAAGGAAGAAAATAATTTTTAAAAGCTGTCCCAGGCTCTGGCTGCCATCAACGGCCCAGCTGTAAGTGGAGTTTGCCCTGGGTGTGTTTGCCCAGAGGAGCTGCAGTGCTGCAGCAGCACACAGCAGCCAAAGTGACAGGGACGTTTTGTTGGTGCCCCGGGGGAGCAGAGAGCCCTGGCAGCCAGGTTTGTGGAGCAAGGAGAAAAGGAGCCGTTCTCCAGTAAGCTGGAAGAAGGAGGGGAGGAGAGGCAGCCCCTCTGCTGGGGTGTGGAAACCTTAGCGAAGCTTCTGCTGAGAGCGCAAACAAATCTCTCCAGTTCTGCTGCGTGGTGGCAAATGCCAGGTGGGCTCTGGGCCACCAGAGAGGGACTCTGGCCCTGAGCGCTGCTCACGCTCCCCGGCAGGTCAGCGCCTTGGATCAAAATCCTCACGGAGGCTCCATGCCTGCCTACAGCTCAGTGCTGGAGTTGGAAGACATCACTGGGATGAAAATTCAGCTCCTCAGTGCTTCCTCTCTCCGTTTTCAACATCTGTGGGGTGTATAACCACAAACCGTGGCAGCAGAAGCTGCAACCACCAAGACCCAGGAGGGCTGGGGAGCTGGGGCAGGGACCCACAGCTGTGAGCGGGACCTGCATTAGCAGATCAAGGCCAGAGGGACCCCCACCTGCCTGGGCTGCCTTCCTGCCAGGAAAGGACCGAGCCCCAGAGGCCAGCTTCTAAAGAAGTGCACAGTCCTGCAGCAACGCTTCTGGCTGAGATGGCATCAGGGAAAGCCACCCACTCTCACTTTGCACAAAAGGCTTTGAAGATCAGCTGGGACAACTGGGAAGCAGCAGCCCAAGCGATGCGCACAATGCCTTTCCTGGAGGATATTTGCTAAGCGGTGGCAGGAGGAGGTTTCTCATTCATCTGCAGACTAGGCAAGTCAGACATAGGGTTTCTCTGGTTCCTACCACCCAGCAGATGGAAAGTACTTCTCCCAGCAAGCCTGTTTGGGTGGTAGTGGCTGAGAAAGCCAAGCAACCTCAGCAAGCAGGGAGGAGCAGCAGCTGAAGTTCACCAGCCAAATCCCAGCTGGGGCCTGCAAAGACAGGACAGGCACAGATGTAATCCCACACACCGCAGCCTCCGCTGAGACATGGGCTCCACCTCTGCTATCATCTGCTCTTGTAGAGGTCACAAGCCTTTAACAAGCCTTCAGAGAGTCCTGGTGTTGGGACTGCTGCCCACCCCGATCCTGTGCTAAGCCTCGGCGTGCTGTCCGGGCAGGCAGGGAGCCCACGTCAGCCTTTCAGTCCTGCCCTCCCTTTGCAGGAGACCTGCTGGACTCAGACAGACCCAGCACATAAGGATGAAGATACTTGAGAGAAGAGGAATGTACACCTTTTAAAGACATGAGGAACTCCTGAAGCTGGTAGCTTTCAAACTGTGAATCCACAGCCCCCAGAGGGAGCGAGGAGGGGTGCTCGAGGACATCTTTTAGGCACATTAAGAGAGAGTAAATTTGCTTTACAGGTGCCTGTGGTTTTTTTGCTGGAAAAAACAAATTCAGCTTCATAAGCTAAAAGGTTCAAAACAATAACTTCAAGTGTCTTATATATAATGGGATGCTCAGCTACCAAAAAGGAAACAATGAAGGATGCTTTTAATGAAAGAGGCTTCTCATGGCCAGGGGTACCTCTCAGAGGACAGCAGCTCCACAGCCTCTGGGAAGCCACACGACAGCTCCTTCCCCAGCACACCCCACTTGTACACTGTGGACAATTATTAAATAACTAGTTAGGATCTTGCTTCACTATGGAGTTAACCTGGGCTCCTGCATGTCGCAGAGCCGAAACTCAGCTGGCGAGGAGCGTTAGCGGCTGAATGCCTTGACTCAGCAGTGGCTTTGTGCCCAGCCGTTCAGACTTCCTCAGCCTTATTCCAGAAACTCTCTGCTGCGGCTAAAACCGGCTTTAAATTGAAAAAGGGTGGATGGGAGGTAAGGGAGGTACACACAGCAACTTCCCGTCTCAACAACCAAGCATCCTGCTGCTGGTCAGACCAGCTGAGATATGAGGGGAGCAGGAATTTGATGATTTCTTTGAAACTACAGTTGGGCTTCCATCCAACACTGCGGAGAAAAATCCCACATCCCCACAGATTGCTAAATTTCCGGAGGATCTCTCTTTCCATAACCATTTCTCTTCTCCTTCTGCTCCCCACCACTGCTCTATGGAATCACCTCTACCCAAATTTAACCAGTCCCTCTGGATTAGAGACCCCCTCTGACCCACCACCAGGCAGCCCTCAGAGGTGGAAGCAGTTGAGTTACCCCAGTCCAGAGCTTGCCGAACAGTGATTCACATCACAAAAGCCACTGACCGTCACTGCCAGTGGAAACACTACAACCTCAATCTGCTCTCCTGTTCGAAGTGGTCCCTCCAGCCAGGAGGACGTTGGAGAAGTTGGCAGGTGTGTGCGGAGGGGGTGGAGGAAGAGCTTCACCTCCCTCTTCCATCTGCCAACTGCTGGAGACTCCTGTCTCAGCTCTGCTTTTGGCCATGATCTACCACCCAACTGGAAGCAGTGGTGGAAGAAGGAGGCAGAAAGGCAGCATTTGACTATTTCCCTCTCCACTCAGTTCCCATCCACTCGATCTCCCTTTGCATACCAGCGGCAGGGCTGGGGCTTGTACAGCAGGCGAGAGATTGAGAAGGGCTGAGGAACTCAGCTTGCAGGGCTGGTAGCCAGCAGTGACCTGGTTTTGTTGGTGCTCCCAACACCGGCAAAGGGACACTGAAGGGAGCTGCACTGCGGGAAAGCAGAAGGAAAGCCCCGCTCAGTCCAGAAAGAGCTCCAGCACTGGGGAAAGCAGACACCACAGTGGCCCAGAGCTAGATGCACGGGCTGTCCAACCTCCTCTTTCCATTTCCAAACACTGCCAGATCCAAGGGCTAAATTCACCCTTTGTAGTTAAACCAGAGCTTCACAGACTGCAGTCAACTGCAGCCCCTGAAAGTGGTTTGACATCCTGGGGTGATGCGAGTTAGGTGGATCCTCTACCTGCACCCCAGACAAAAGCAAGCAGAGGGTGCATCCAACAGCACCCAAAGGCACATCCCCTTCAGTGCCACCAGCTGCCACTTCTGTGGGTGTGCTGTGACCCGAGGTGTCAGCCAGGGAAGCCAAGGCAAGGGACGGGGAGCAGGAAGGCTCCTAGCCATGGTGCCACGAGAGCAGCTGCTTGGCTTGGCACCGAGCATGCTGACCAGTCCTTTTTCCTTCCCTCATTCCCACCTTTCAGCCACCCAGCATAAAAAGCTGGCTTTTTTTTTTTTTTTTCCCCAACTCCGTTCATGGCCTGGCTCCCTTTCAAATTCCCGGAGAAAAGTATTTATCTGCTGGATGAATGATGACATCCGGCCAAACCCCAGACACGCCATCACGTCTGATCCAGCCCAGCCGTCTATCACAGCTCTCATCTTGTTATTGGTAAGCTGGCGGTGTGCCAGCACTTGGGGCTCGGGAAAGGGCTCCCACCAATCTCTCCAGAGGAGAGAGTCAAGGACTTTTATTAATTAGCATTTTGAATTGTAGCTAATAAATGCCCCTCTGGCATTCAGGCTGAGATAGAAAACAGTACAGAGACGTCCTTGAGATGCTGTAGCATTTTGCTGCTGGAGGCAAATGGACAAGAGTCACCCGCTAAGTCCTTTGTGCTACAAGCTTGCCTCTCCTCCCTGGAGAGGAGCAAGCAGTGGGAGGGAGCACAACCACTGCCGGATTCAGTGGTGCATCACCCACTTGCCCAGCCAGCACTGCAATGGCCAAACACATGGCAATTTTGCAGTGAGTGCAATTTTGCACCTGGGAGCTGCTCAGCAGTCCTGCAGGACAATGCAGGATGGACCCCACAACACAAGCACATGCTTAGGATTGGACTTCGGGCTGGTGCCTCTGCTCCCCTTGTCTGTTGGACCCAAACCAGGGAGACGACGAGGGACATGGCACTGACCGCTGCTTGGCTGGATGGCCAGGAGCTACAGCTTCAAACACAGCAGAGCATACATCTGCACTGCTCTGGGGCTGATGCTCAGCACCCAAAGGTCTCCACATCAGAACGTGATCCTTGTTTTGGCCGCAGCCCCCACCCTGCCTGATTTCTGGCTCAGTCTACAAGACAAAATGAAGGTGAGGAAAGTAGGTACAAGACTGAAGCTGCCCTTCAATCCACCATATATGAAGGTGCCTCAGCTACAGGTAGGTTCAATAGCTGACCGCTTTTGCAAAGCAGCTCACCACCCTCTCATGAAGGGCTCAAAGACTGATGCACAGGCAGCCCCTCATATCCCAAAACAGCCTCAGGGGCTGATAACCCCTGCAATAAACCCCCACCTATTGTCCTTGCAAGCTCTTCTTTTCCTTGTGTCTCTTGCTTGCCCCTGAGCAGCTGCCTTCACTGAGGAATGACCGACGGGGTGGCAGGTTAAGTGGTGAGCAATAGCTGGGCAGGATGGATGAGAGCGCCAGCTGACAGCAAGCAATTAGTTAATGGGCTCCGGGGCCCTCAGACCAATCTCATCAAGTGACCGCGAGCTGTGGGAGGAATGATGACAGGCCACGGGAATAGAAACAGGAGCCAAAGGAGGAAAGCAGGGAAGGGGAGAAGGGGGAATTTAGACTAGGAATGAAAAAAATTGAAAACCCAGGGAAAAGATGTAGTCCACACAAGCATAATACTTAGCTAGACACCTGAAAGGCTCAGTGTTGCAGCTCAGAGGAGAAAAACAAAATCCCTTTATCTACCTCCACACCCTTCCAACACAGAATGATGTCAAATCAATTTACTGCCTTTCCTCTCACAATTCATCAAGCCTCCTCCATTGCTCAACCTTTGGTAGAGCTGTGCATCTTGTCACATGCAGCATAGAAAGAGCAGCATAGCAGGAGATGGAGGCGGTTGCTCAGATTTATGCTGCTTGTGATTAGTAAGAGATGGGTGGCTCCTGGCCAAAGTAGCTCATAGTCACAAGACTTATAACCACACAGAGTTGCGTAAGGCACGCGAGATTCCTTGCAAACGTTCCTTGTTTTGCATGGAAAGACTCCGGAGCGTCGTTATGGATGGGGCTCATGGACATGGCTATGGGAAAGAGCCTTTCAAACAAGGCAAAGGTTGTTAGTAACCATGTGAAATGAGGCTTTTCAGACTGACCATGATTCTGAAACCAGCATTGGCAAGTAGAAAGTGGCTTGGGAGGAGACCAACACTTCATGGGGTCCCAGAGAAGTGTTTCCACTTCCCTGCTGGAGAAGGCTATGCCAGGAGTTGGCTGATTGGGCAGAGGTGTCCACCTTGAGCTGCACAGCCCCTGTTCCCTCTCCCAGAATGCCTCCAAATCCCAGATCTGTGACTCACAGGGGGAACCATCGATGAACGTCAGACTCTTATGTATACCAGCAAGTTCATGGCAGTTTGTGTTTCATCGCCACCCCAGCAGTGGCAGCCGCCCAACCAACTTACTCTTTGGGGGGTGTCAAGTCGTCAGGTCGTGTCTCAAAGAACTGGAGAACCTCCTCGCACTGGGAGATGTAGGGAGGCAGCTGGATGAGAGCCTGCAGACAAAGCAGAGACAGCGGTGTTTGAAAGCACCAAGACTGTGCAAGGAGCTCAGTGAGGACAATCCCTCAGAGCACTGGGGACTGGGTCACGGCACCGAGCTCGGCACTCATGTGGTTCCCGGCACACAGGACCGTAGAGCCAGGCTGGGAAGAGCTACAGCAAACACACACCAGAGCGGAGCAAGACCCAGACATCTCCCAGTTACACCCACCACACCACTCCAGCTGTGACTGAAGACTAAAGGAGAATAAGCAGAGACTGCCTGGGCCCTGCTTAGCCCAGCTCCAGCCTTTTGGACAGACATGCCCTCGCACGGTAAGAGTAATGGGGACATCCATCCCAGCATCCAGCCTCCCAGCCATGGCAGGGCTCGGTTTTAAAGCCATGCTGTGGGCACGGAGCCGTCATCTTCAGGAAAGGCCGGGCAGTTTACATGTGGCAGACTCTCAGCGCTGTCAGCCCTGACCAGCACATCCCAAAAAGGCTCTGCTGGGCAACGGCAGCTCGGGAAGAGGCAGCGAGAGAAGCAACAGGAGGCAAAAGCATGGACACCAGCTCGTCAGTGCAAGGGGTGGAAGGATGCTACACACGCTGTCGAATGGCAGGAGCTATAAGCTGCCTCTGCTTTTCTCCTTTCCCTTTGAGGAAGCCTGTTGCAAAAAGGCAGGCTTCAATGGTGGGGCTTGCAGGGTGAGAGTGTGCATGTCTGTGGGAGCTGGGGGCAGAGTCTAGGACAGCAATATTCGCCTTGGGCCAGAGCTCTTGTAGGTCCTTTCCAATGTGGGCTGCAGTGAGGGCTGGGCAGGGAAGGCGGGATGGGCAGCTGCCTGGCAGAGAGCACTGCCTGCTCTCTGCTCCTGGAACAGAATGGAGTCACTGATAACGGTGACTGCAAAAAGTGGAAAAACCCCATGCAATTGAAAAAGGGACAATTTGAAATCAGGGAGCAGTGCTGCAGCCTGACCTGGAACAGATGTTTAACCAATTTCCTATATAATTCCCCCTCCTCTCCATTTGCTGTCACAGCAGTCTTGTGACAGCAGTGTGGGCAAACTGAACCTCCACTCATTTCTGTATCGGAGGCAAAGCCACATCTGCAAAGCCCCAGGGCTACCACACAGATCAGATGTGGCTCCATATCGACCTAATTGCTGGCCCCCAAAAGCCCTTCCAGCCATTCAGCACACATTCACTGCCAGCACAGCAGACACTCTGACCACTAATCATGGGCCAGCTGCGATCAAGATCATACGAGAGAGAGCAGAGAGAAAACTACCCACTCCATGGCTTTTGGGTCCAGGGAAGGGCTATTCAAAGACCAAGTCTGGCATGGATGCCATTCCCATGTGGGTACCACTCCCCAGTTCCAGGCATCCCATGATCCACACAATTTCCCCCATGCCAAAATCACTCTGAGTTTGTGGCCTGGAGAAGGCTCCGTATCTTCTACTAGCAAGGGATGATCACAGAAAACATCCTGTGCTGGAAGGATGAAAGGCAAGACTCTCAGCTCATTTCTCAGGACATCTTGAAGGAAGCCCACCTAGAGCTGACTCAGCTGGCACAGCAGCGGCTGAGTCAAGCAGGCCATCCTGCAGTCTAACTGGCCATGGTTTATAGCAGCTAGGGCCACCAAATCAAAAATAGTGGCACAAATAGCATGACATCTGTCCCACCTCTGGCCCTGCCACCCAAAGGAGTGCACTGGGGAGGGCTTTCAGAACATGGCTTCAGCTTACGGTGTTGGAGCCACAGCAAGTCACTTTACCCACCCTCCTGCCTGCAAGCCTGAGGAGAAAGGTCATTTACCAAAGACAGACAAGCCTTATTGCATTGAAATCCATTTTCCAGAGAGTGAGAAAGGATTATTCTCTAGCAGCAATTTTTAAAGTGATCCACCCAGTCTCGTTGGGGTAGAGCATCACAGCATCGCAATGCCTTCATCAACCCTCTAATGCACAGGAGATAGCAAGAAAGCAAAAACTTTCTTACACAGTTTTCTGTGGGAACTGGTTCACACCGTATTCACCTAACCCTCAATTCTCACTCAGCAGGGCCAAGCTGGAAGAGATATTTTGTATTTCTGCTTAGCACCAGCACCCTCCAAGCATGTGCAATGTCCACCTCCAACGATAAACACAGCAGTAAGAGCATGCTGGGCCCCTGCCATCTGCAGCACCACAAGCCCAGGAGGGACCATGCTCTGGCCCTGCTGACTCCTTGCTCGTTCCACATCTCTGCAGCCTTCAGTCCCACACCCACCTTCAGCTCAGCAGCTTTATGGTTAAGTTGCAGCAACTGGAAGGCCAGGCACAGTGTGCATGTTATTACTTGGTAATGCATTAATGGGAGGAAGAGAGAGCAGCTCTTTAAGTGGGTCATGTAACATCAGCCATTATGTTCTAGTTGTTAAGTCAAATGGATTCATTATATTTTATGCCATTAATGGCATCATTCTGAAAGAGACAGCTGCAGCATATTGTCACTTAGGGACTTTTTCTTCCCAAAAATTAAATTTACAGTTGTGTGTGTGACTGTATGGAGCTGGCACATTTTAGTGACTCAGAAGACAAGGGCCTGATCATGCCTAGCTGGAGCCAAGCAGTTACTTGCACACCATATGGAGCACATAGGTTCAAGCACACTTTGCACTACATCTCCATCACTCTGCTCTCATCTGCTATCCTGGCCCGCAGTGGTTTTCACCCGCAGGCCCACTGCAGAGCTGTCAAGATGCATCTACTAATTCACCTTTATCCTTGTACTTGTTTATTCCAGCCATGACATCCCTTCCATAGGTCTGGCTGAGTCCCAAAACCCACAGTCTCTCCCACCATGCAAAGTCCTAGGCCATAGTCGCTGCTACACCTCCCACACCTAAGGAATGTGATGGATATTTCACCATTTCCCCATCTTGTCCCCTTGGGCTTTGTGGTCTTTGTATGTATTTTCAACAGCATTCAGACTGGATTTTGGAGGTACTGGTCCTACCTCCAGACCATTTCATGGCTGCTGAAAGTATTAGTGCACTTCTTTGACATGATGAGATGTGGTATACTTTATTCGTGTGAAAGTAATTTTTGTGGACTTTACTATTTTGTCCCCCCCCCCCCTCAAATGCCCTAACATCACCATTTGCCTTGTACTTAAGTACAGTCTTATATTCTTCAAAAATATGGGGCAAACCGCCTCAGCCTTATCTCTGTTGGCTTCCAATAACTTTCTGCAGGTACAAGTCATCTTAGCCCTGTGCAAATAACTTTTACATAACCAGTAAGAGGAGTTTAGATCCCAGTTTGGACCCATCCCACCAAGAAAGCGCTGTCTTCAACATTAAACAGCCGGGCTGTTCCCAATAGGACAGGCTCCCTGAGGAACTGAGTCCTTCAAGCCTAGTCCTGCACACAACCATTTCACTCCAAACCACCTACCAGACAGGACGCAGCCAGGCAGCCAGGTCCTTTCCAGTCCATCTGGAAAGCTGGTTTTGGTTTGCATCTTGAGAAAGGAGAAGAGAAAGGGAAAGCACAGCACCAGGGTGCAAGCTGGTGTGGAGCTGGGCCACCTTGCAAGCCCAGGCCTCCAAGCCCTCAGCATTAATCACACGGAGCGAAAAGCAAATCAGTGAGTGGTTTTTCATCACAGAAAGGGTTTGATAGTGGGGGATAGCCCACACTCCCTAGTCTCCCAGCATTGGCACACTATTATATACTATCAGTCAAACAGGATCGACCCTGATCAAGATGGCTTCATCTTTGCTTGATGCTAGAAACCTCCCCTTACCTTGCAGTATTCGTCGATAGGTATCAGGCGCTTGACCGCAACATCACGAATGTGACTCCGGCGGAAGAGGATCTTCCCTGAAACAGAAGAGATGGAGAGAGAGGAGCAGGTCAGCACAATACCCAGGAACGCTCTCTTTTGAATCACTCTGTCAAGACCTATTCCCTGCACATCTCCTTCCTGCCAAAAGCACCGTACCTAAACAAAAAGCCTGTTCCCTCCTATAGATTAATACTTTATCAGAATAAAGCACATTTAAAGTGGCAAGCATGTTCAAGGAGAGAGAAGAGGAAACAATCACCAGCAAACCGCATCCCCATCTTCTCTCACCAATGTGGCGGTGATGGAAGAGCAGCCCCTGTCAAAGCACATGCCTGACACTTTACAGTCTGCTCGCATGCAAGTCCTGGGTGTACAAGTCCACTGGCAAACGCCAGCACTCGCCAGAGAAGCGGACATGCCTGCGACTGCCGGTGCAGGTGGGATCCTTGTTGCAGGCTCTGGGCTGACTCAGGGCATCAGAGTCTAATGCGGGCAGAAGCCAAGCCAGAGGGTTTCTCTCTGCGCAGCTCCTGTGTCGAACTGGTCCTCGAAGCCAGTGTCGGGACTGCAGCTCTGAGTCAGACCTATAGGATTTCCCTTCCTGTCTGGGGTTTATTTTTGTTCTCCATTAATGGGATCCTCTTGCCACTCCATTTCCTCCCCTCTGGCGTGTGGTACAGGCCTCTTTCCTTTGAAGTCTAATGAGTCCTAAATGCTTCAAGCTGCTTTCACAGAGAACAGCTTCTCTGGCATTTAACGAGACAAAAGCCCTTAGCAGGCAGTGAAACAGATACGCGTAGAGCCTGGGTGATCAAAAAGACTGGTCTGCAGTAGGATTTTAGACCCTCACTTCCCAAAGCACCAGGAACTGGCACTGCTTTGCAATAAAGTCACCTGGAAAACTGGTTTTGAAGGGTGAAGTGGGTGGTAATGAAGTTCCTCCTGACATCTCCCATACCACAGGAAAGTCTCATCTCTTTTTGTCCCTACTTGGGTTTCCAATCCCACCGTCAAACCCAGGGAGAGCAACTGATGTGTCCGTCCATGCAATCTCTTCACTTATCAAAGAGGTCACCATGGGCAAACACAGAAGCCAAACTGCCCTCACAACCAAATACCAACACACCCTCTTCGCAAGCAACATGAGAACAGGGAAGAGCACTCTGGAGAGTCACACAGGCCTTCACTGCACCATGGCTAGCTTCAGCCCCTACGGTGAGCCTTCGTGGGAGCCACGGCATTGCTGGAACCAGAAGCTGGATGCTACCAAGCTACCCAAGAATGGGATGTGGTAAAATGACCACACACTTATGACAATTTTAAAACCAGGGCTGGGTCACCCCCCTGCTTCTCCCTGACTTGTCCAGGATCTGGAACATGCGTGACTTGTGCAGCCTTGCCAATGCATGTTTTAAGCAGAGATGGACTAAGCCAACCCAGCTTCAGCTTGCAAGGAGCATGAATTAGAACTTTATGGAGGAGCCAGATCTCCTGCTAGGTTCAGTTAATGCAGAATGCCTTCGAAACTGGACTGTCCAAGGGTCCACGCAGCAATCAAACTCAGTACAAGCTCTACACTTGCCCTCCAGTGAAATGCATAGGGTCAGACCAGCTCATACCAGAAGGACTGCTTCTCATTTATGTCCTGTTGACAGCAAGGGGCTGAGACATTCATGGTGGGAAATGCTCTGCTCTGAAATGCATTCCTTCTCGCAACTTGCCAGAGCCAAGTCTGGCAGTCTTTATGATACAGTAAAAAAAAAAAAAAAAAGCACAAACCCAACCTCTATTCAATCCATCTTTTACTTTTTGAGGGTGAATAGCCTGGGAACACAGAAGTTGTCTGGAAAGACTGGGAGTGACAACCAGATCAGAGATCCTTTCCTTGCCTATAGCAATTATTTTCCATCAGACAAGCAAATGATCAACAGTTTTGCCCTCTCATCAGCAATCACGGCATATTTGCTGCATAGGTTTCTATTTGAATGATGATTTTTAAAAAGATGAATGGATCGCAATAGTTTTGTTGGCAATTGTAAGGAATAGCTGTTTTCGTTTTATGTCTGCCAAAATGAAATCACTGATGGGTGGGTACATTATAAATGTCTGAAATAATAAGCTCTGGGTGTGGGAATATTTAAATGTTTAACAAACAGATGCTAGTGAGTAATAATAAAAAGAATATAGTTTTAGGGAATAAATACATCACAACAACTGAAATGATCTTCAGTTAGCCCAGGCACAGAGCATACAAACCAGCAGGAAATCCAGCTCCTCTCTTGATTTTCTCTAGATCTAGTATTTTTCAACAAGAAGTTCATTTTCTAACAAAAAGCTGTTTTTTAATCAAAACGTCTAATTATCGTAATTGCAGACCCTTCAGTGCTGCCAAATACAGCTATATAAATCCTTGACTTGAAAGGCAAGAGAACACAAGAAACCGCTTCCCTCCTGGAAGGGAAAGATGGGCAATTTGCTGGGTCCATGAGACGCAACATTTTCCTGGGCACATTTTCCTTAGACCATATCTGCAAAATGGAAATAACAGTGCTGTCCACTAGGGCTTTTCACATGGCCAAAGACCGTATAATGCAAGAGAAATGCATGACGTTATTCATCTCATACCTGCACCCCTCATTGCTGTGGCTCCAGGGGACACAGCGAAGGCAATGGTGCCCATCACCCACACCTCATTCTAAGTGCTCTCTGCTTTACGCTTTTTTGGCTGCCTCCAGGAGCTTCTAACGACTCTCAGCTTGTACCAGGTTACTGTCCTACCAATTGTCCAGGTAGACTTTCTTCCTCCTGCCCACAGCAGATACTCCTTTGTGCTGAAGGGGAGGAGAAGGCTTAGAATTAGCTTCTCTAGATCTAAAGGAAACACACTGCAAAGAAATGGGCAGATGGCCAAGGCAAGAGGGAAGTTAAGGCTGATGACTGTGTTGGATAATTGCTGACCTGGCCTCTTCCAACGAGCAGCCTGACACAGGTATTGTGCAGGAAGGACTTGGTTGCTGGCCCAGCTTTGGCACAGTGGAACCTAGCTCCAGGCAAAAGCACACCATGCAGAACAGTGAGGAGAAACATCTGCACAGAAAGATGCCAGCAGAAAGGAGGGGAAGGTCTCTGGGGATTGATTTCCCGTGATGAAGTTTCCCAGTTGGCTGAACTGTTCACTCAGTAAATCTGCAGCATGAGAGATGTAGAGGGACAGCGAAGGGGAGCAACCTCAGCCGCCTTCACAGTATCTAGCGAGAGCAAGGACAGCCTTGATGCAGTTTGGATCCTTGACTCCAGGATGCCTCAAACTCAGCAAAATTTGCTCCAATATGAGAAAAATAACCACCATCTCTACTTTTTCTTTAAGAACATCCTCAAGTGAGACTCACTTCACTCCTAACAGCCTCATAGCAGTGCTCCTGCCCTCAGCCTCAACGTCAGCATGAGGAATACCAAGGGGAAGACATGTGAAGGAAGGCAATTCCAACACATCTCGCTGATGAGTGGGTTTTTCCATCAGCTGGTAAAGTCAGTGCTGCTGCAGGCTCCACTTCACCAGCTTCTCACTCTTGCCACAACTCAAGCACTCAGAAATGATTAGATTTTCTTATTTACATACATAATGTTATGCATAAGCAATCAGCACAATGAGCTGCCTGCTAGCACAAGAAAGTCACTGCACAAGGAAGTGCAGTAAAACACGCTGTCCTTTATACACACAAAGTTATGAGTTGACTTAACATTAATCACCTGGGAAGGTGCCAAGTAAGTTGATTTTGGAAAAAGAAGACAGAGATAAGGCACTGCTACAGAATGGCTGCCCTGGCGCATCTCCCTGTACAAGAAGTACCCAGACTCCACGACACCCTGCCTGCTTTTTCTGGATCTTGAAAACCTATTAATACCTACAGGAAAAAAGTGGTGCCTCTGAAGAGGACAATGGCTCTGAAGACACTCTGTGTACAAGTTAGAAAGTGTTCTTCAGTAGAATATACAACACTTTATCCCAGTGAATATATTTATGATACGTTCTGTTAATATAACTGTAGATGCACCAAAGCATTGCCCACGCTTTGCTTGCTACACATTTGTTACCTCCCTTTCCCAGCAGAAGTTAGGTGTTACCGATGCATCTGCTCTTTAAGGGTAACCTGGTGGTATTATTATTCTCCATCAGCATTTTGACTGGAGAAATCTGACCAACGCAACCCACCCTTTAAAGACAGAGTGAATAAAACCAAAAGGGAGAGAGCTGAAATATATGCAACCACTTAAAAAACAAAGCAAATTAAGTCTCTCCACACTGATCTTCAGTGCAAAAGTGGGTAGATGTTCCCTGTCTACCTCTCTCCAGCTATACCCGATATCACGTTTCATACACTCAGTGGCTGGTTATAGATGTTGGGGGGAATTAAGTAATGCAGAACAGATTACTATTGTAGCATTGCCTTGAAGTAAGAAGGATTAATTTAATTTTCAAAAAAGTAAGCCACCATAAAGATTGACATCAACAGGACATCAGAGTCAAAATTGAATTTCACCATCCCAAAATAGTAAGTGTCCAGCTTTTTATGTAGTGCTTTCCAGAAATCATTGGGTGCTTTATACACAACATGAAAGCAGCTGGGGTGGGTGGAGGACCTTCATCGCAGTGCTGTCCAGGAGAAGACTCCAGCCATCCCCTGTCCCCATGAACACCCCAGGAAAGGGGCAGGGCACGAGTGGCAGCCCTCGGCATGGGATTCACCACGGGGAGGAAATCCCAAGGGCAAGCGATGCTAATTCTGGCCCTGCTGCTCTTCCCTGGGCCCCCCCAGCCCTGTGAAGGAGAAGCTCCATGCCCTTCCCGTGCCATACACGGCGCTGAGCTGATGCCTGGGCTGCTGCCAAAGCCAGCTGTGCTCTTCAGAGACTGTTTCCAAGCAATTGAGGATTTTACCTACCCAAAGAAAAGACAAATTCAAGAGTAACAAAGCAGCAGAAGCCACGTCTCTGGCTCTCTGTGCCGACTCGAGCATTTGTTTACCCATTTTATCTCTCTGTTGACCCTGGTTTGTTTTTAGAGCCGGGCAAATAGCAGTACAGGAGCTTCAGCACTGAGGGCACCAACTGGTTCCCAGAGGGGGACTGGGGAGGAGGGAAACCTAATAAAAAGATCTCAGCCTACCACAAAGTCAACATCTGACCACATCTGAAGGACTTCGGAGTCGGCAGCAAGCATCTCATCTCCCCAGCTGGGCAGCGGCAGGGCAGAGGTGGGGAGACCTTGCAAGCAGCCTGGAAAGACAGCTATGGGCTCTCCCCTTCCCCTGTCCGACTCCTTCCCTCCCTCTCCTCTTGACCCGCCTGGCACCATCTGTGCAGCTCTGGTGCTCGAATTGTCCCAGTGCTTCTATTTCCTCTCTTTCGTTGTGCTGGGCTCTGGGCTGTTCTTTACCCTTCTGGAAGGGAAACCTGGAAAACCACAGAGGAGCACCTTGATGCTATTTCGAGACTCCATCAGTCAGTGGATAGAGCTCATAACCTCCTGGGATGTGAAGCTCCTCAGTTACAAAGCTCTATGTCCCACCAACACAGCTACACTCCTCCTTTCTTCCCTTCTTCCATGGGCACGTTCCTCTCCCTCCACCACTGCTACTTAATTCCATCCACCGTGGCCAGAGGCCCATCACACATCAGCAGGAGTTCATCCAACATGATGAATAGGCAGCACATCCATCCAGCATGTCCCTGTGAACCTCAGGCCAGCCAGCTGTGTCCCACAACAGCTGTTGTCCCAGCTGTCCCATGCTGTGCTTCACCCTACAGACAGTTTTCCTGTAAACACTGCCATGCCATGGCATGGTTTCCTTCAACGACTGACATGGTTTCCTTCAAATCCCTCCTTAAAATCTTCCTTTGTCACAAGTCCTGCACTCCTTTCCCCCACCAAACCCCACTATTGCAGTCCTTTCACTGATATAGTCTGGCCAGGACACAGGGGGGCAATCTGCTGGCTTTTATTTCCAATCCAACAGCTGGAGCAGAGGTTGCCCTTCTACCTTTAAGCTGCACATCACTGGGCTCGGGGCTTCAACAGCAGAAATAACATTGGTGTGCTGCCTCATACCAGCCAGGCAGGAGGAGGAGGCTGGTGCCTACCACCCACAGGTGGTGGGTGACCCATGCAGGTCATCCCGGAGGGGACATGAGCTCTGTCCCCCATGCAGTGGAGCTGGCACCAGTCAGAGAAGCTCCACTGAAGATACTCTGTCTGCCCACAAAAACTCCTCTGGTGCTAGAAAGGTTCTGCTCTCCCAGGACTGGAAGAACCTCCTTTGCAGCTAAATCAAGGCTGCTTTGCTTTATCGGATCGACCGAGAGCCAAGGGTGCTGCAGCAGCTCCGGAGCGGGGGCTGCAAAGCAATGCAGTCTGGCCCTGCTGCCTCAGCCATCCATCGAGGACTGAAAAGTGTCAGAGGAGAGCTTGGGGAAAGGGCTGATAAGGAATTCAGGTCTCCAGCAGTGTGAGATACAGCTGGCAGGCCACAAGAGGGGTTAATCTTTCCAAACAAACAGATAGGGAAACAGGGCTCTGCAAATTATTCCCTCCTGAGGGAATTCTCCAGGCAGAGCTGAAGTTATACTGGGGAGCAAGGAGCTGAAAAAAACAAGGCAGAGGGATTTCAACCAGCAAAATGGTTGAGGCTCCTCTTGAGCCAAAGGCTGTCACTGGATCTCCAGCAAACTGGAGGGGCAGAGAACCTGAAACACATCACCCTGCCGATCATGGCCACGAACCAAGCCAGATATTTCAAGAGTGGAAAACCAGCTGTGCCTCTTGCTTTACCCTGAAGGACTCCCCCCAGTCTCCCCCCACCCCGCTGCCTCGGAAAGAATTCACTTCTCTGCACCTTTCAAATCACATCCAGATTTTCCCTGGCACAGGTTCTAAACTCACTTCAAAAAAAGGCAGCCCCAAATGTACACATAATTAATCCCAGCCCATGGAACAGCCAGCTACGTGGGCTATTCCTAGGATAGGGAAGCAGGCGTGGGAGATGGCGTTTCCAGGAGCCCCGCACTTAGCATCTGTTTGGCAAAGTCCTGCGCTGTGCACATATCCTGGCGAAAAGGAGGGAACCAGAAAAGTGCTTCTGGGGCTGTCCTGGGTATAGCAGAAGCATGGAGTCCCAGATATCTGTGAAATGAAGCTGAATTTAACAGTGCCTCTATCAAGACAGCTCCTTACACTCTGATGGTTTGAGATCCTGCTGGAGTAAAAGCAAAATGTTCCCAAGGCCATTGATTCTATGGCCTACAGTGCTGCGTAATGGAGAAAAAATGCAAGGTGGTTTGTTTAAAGGCAGCTCAAAGGTTGGAAGCAGAGCAACTGTTCTAGCACAGCACTCTGCCTGGGGTAATACTGTCTGCACATCAGCAGCGTTAGCTGAAACCCTGCAGAGAAGGCAACTGTACCGATTATGGGCTGCACGCTCGCCTGGGACCACCCACCCAACAGTACAACAGCAGAGATGCCCATCTTGCTAGAGCAGAAAATAGCGATTAGGACCCTTGCCCCATCTCTAGCTCTGATGAAGATGCAATGGGACTGGGAAAAGTCAGGTACTGTAGCTGGGGCATGGATGAATTGTGCTCCACCTCCTTCACAGGGCCTTTGTGGGGAGCTGTTAGCATCCCCACAGTTGTTCTGCGAGAAAATCCCCGAAGTTTGGGGGTAGCACTGATGCCCATGCTAAGCAGGTTAGCAGGCTGGGAAGGGAGTAGAAAGGAGGCATAATTCTGCTCTTTAAAATGATCTCACCGAACCCCGCTCCTCCTCCCTTCTTGGGAGGTTGCTATTGTCTGTAGCTAAAGCTTCCTAAAAAGCAATTTTACAGCCAAGGTTAGCTCAGCCTCAGGCAACCCCTCCTTGCTGAGACTCACGTTTCCAGCGAAGCAGACTGGCCAGGATCTGCTCCAGGCCACTCAGGCTGTACGAAGTTTGGAAGGCTCCACTCTCCTTATAAAAGCTGTTTCCTGAAAGATCTGGCACAGCCCTTACACAGCAGGCCCAACGAGCTCATTTGTTTTCTTTGTTCATTCTTTCCTGGGGTCTCCATACCATCATTCCCCAGCCAACAAGCCTGTAACTCTTAGTGCGGACTTCTGCAGGCGAGGACAGAGCTGCCCATCACAACGTCCCCCGGGCCGGGCAGTGACAGATCTCTCCTCTCTGGCCAGCTGCTCCTGACTCTGCTCCAGGGACCACAGTCGATGCCATGCGTGGGCTGGGTGCTGCCACAACTGTTTTGAGGGGCCATCCTCAGCACCACACGAAGCTGAGCAGGCTGTGCCAGTGGCTCAAAGCCAGTAAAAGTAGCCAAGAGTCCACTTTAAATTCCTCTATATGGCGGCAGAGGCTTTTCAGGCATGGTGCAGGAGCACCGCAATGCCCTGCCAGGCAAAACCTGATCCCACCAACGGGATGAGCGTGGTGCCAACACCTGGGAAGGTACAACCCCTGGCCCCAAACCTCAAGTGCAATTGTTCTGCTCCGCTTCGGAGGACCCAGCTTTATGACTCCACTTCAGAAGAGCTGAATAGGCTGAAGGACTTGCACTTACAAGAGCTTCTTTTGGTACCATCAGAGACCTACTTCAAAAGACACAAAGTCTCTAGAAACTTCCAAGAAGTCAAATCCTCAAAGCAAACATTAACAAAACGATGCAACACGAAGCAAACAGAGTTCCTGTGGGCTGGATGTTGTAACTACGAACTAATCACGGAACTCTCTTCCCATTCCAGGAAACCAAGCCTAACAGACAAACCCAGATGGCACCTTCTCAGGTTGTGGTGGTGACCTTGGGTTTGGGACACTTAGGGGTTTGCTAAGAAAGCCAGAGCTGCAGGAGAGACAGGGTCACAGGAGACATTCTTGAGAACTGCAGTGGCCACAATGTCTAATGTTACTCTACAACGGGCTTCCCAGAAAGCAGCGTACTTTCAGTAAGCCACCGGAGCCAAATCTCTACGGGTAATGCAATTCAGATGCTAAGTGTTGCTCAAAATGGCACTGGGAGCAAACTACACTACTCACAGAAGCTGAACATAATCAAAACCCTAGCAAGTCTAAACACACTACAGGCACATTTTGCAGAGGAAGAGACCCAGGCTGTTTGCACCAAGCTCACCTGGATGGCACCCCTAGGCAGAGAGAGATGAAGTTTGGGTTCAGCTGTAAGTAAAACAAAACCCACTGCCATCCCAAACTGGGAAGGCCAAGAACTGCTCCAGAAAGGAACCTTCCTCTAGCACAGCCAGCAACTATTGAAAGAGCCTTCCCTTACCCCCAAGTGAAGTCCTCTTTCAGAAGCAGACAGCTCGCAAGCCATCTCACTAGGGAGGTATGGTTCATCATCCCGCTTTGGAGAAAGCCACCAGCTCCTGATCGCTCCATGATGCACAGCAAAGGCAGGAGGGCAAAGGCAACATGCTTCCCACTTCTTAGCAACACAACTTCCCTGAAGCAAGAGGACTTCTGAAGCTGCCCCATGAGGACAGGCAGCTGCAAGATTATCTGTTTTTCCAGTGGCTACCTCCTGCTCAGAGGTAGGACACCATCCTGTGCTGGGATCTTCTCACCACTCCACCCCTTGCTCTGTGCTGGCACCTGAAAATACAAGTGGTAAATCTGCAGGTGCCAGCTGTTAGGCATCAATAGTCTCCCTCAGCTATTGCAAGCCACTGCAGAGATGAAATGTCAAGAAAAATTTCTGGGAGAAGCATGCACTAGTGGTTTTCTAAGTCAACTTGTGACTACCTCTGAAAATGGTATTATTTAATCCTGTTGCAAAAAGGGGACCAGAGCCAAAGGGTAAACATCTCTGCAGATGATACACACAAATGCACAAGCTCCTCTAGAGGACGGTCATGCTAAATCCCAAAAACTGCTTTCTCACACAAGAGCTAGGCTTTATTTTCCAGCTACTTCAACACCCTTTTTCCTCCAATGGAAATCCCAGTAACATGCCTCTTAGTGAAGGGAAACTATTTCAACACCAAGAAGGAGAAACAAATATTGATGAGTGTGCTGTGAGAAGCAGTGCTCCGACCAGGCTTCCCGAGCTCAATCGCTGCCTTCCAAAAATAGCAGCATTTTGGTGGGAATTTTCTGCAAGTGTAGCACGGCCAAGCCCTACATCCAATTTTTCCAAGTTATGCCCTTTCCAATTTGGCTTCCTTTTTTCCTCCCCACTCCTTGCTGGCAGGAGTACTTGTAGAGCAAGGGCTTTTTTGCCGTATTAATGTCAGGTGTGCTTTGCTTTTGCTGATATTACAACACGAGGACAAGTCAGAATCAGAAATCCCCCTATGGGAAACCTGGATGATATTATCTTGCTCAGAAAGGGACATAAATGGTTTTCTTCACACCAGTCAGAGAAAAGTAAAGCCCATAAATGCCTTTATGTTTCTAGAAAAGCCGGGAGGCAGAGCACAGCACAAAGGGCTGCACTAAATGGACCTGACAGTCACTGGAAGTGATTATGGTACCATGACATTTCTAAACATGCCCATTAGCTACTTGGATGTGGAGGTAAAGACAACTCTGTGGTCAAAGCCATTAGCTATGGCGGCATGGAAGACTCCCAGGGCCCCCTCACGCTGGTTATTTTTGCAAGGCATATTAGGGTTCTATTTTTCCCCATAGCAGCAGCACCAAAGGGCAGCCACAAGCAATCCCCCGCACCACAGAGCCTGCAATGGACCATGCCATCCGTTCCTTGGGCACACAAACGCTCAGCTGCACGTTGGGCTGGCAGGGCACACGTCACACCACAGAAATCCCTTCTTTGAGCAACCAGTCCTGAACATCACAGGAGGAAGCCAAGGCTGTCAATCAGCTTGATTTAACATGTGGATTTCAGTGTTCCTTCTCTCTGGATGGCCCTTTGAGTTGCAGGGGACAGGAAAACCAGCATATAAGCAGTTCCTGGGGAGCCTCACCCCATCCTCAGCCCTGTGCCATGCTGGCCAGGCCCCTTCTGAAAACAAGCAGGCTGCTGTAAGGGTTGCACCTGGCAGAAGCTGCGCAAGTGGGGTTGATTAGCTGAAGTTCTCCACTAATGACTTCTGGAGGGAGAGAGAATGACTGAGGGGTTTAACACTCACAGGGCACATTGCTAACAAATACAGATGTTTTAAAGGACACGGTGCAGGCCAAGAACTGGCTATTGCGCAGATGCTTTAGTAGATAAGAGCTAAAGCGTGTGTATGCTCACACACAGATGGGGAAAAATCTCCTGCCACGCCAAAACCAGCCGGTTTTTGCTAGAGCCCGCTCGCCTACCTGGCAGAAAGGGGATGATCCTTTGCTTGGGGTCCTTCTGCCCTCCTTCCATCGGAAACTTGTCCAGCATTTGCATCTAGAAAAGGAAATGCAAGAGGGGTGATTATAAGTCAGTGATTAACTTGCATGACACAAGGCCACTCTCCCGAGGAGGTGAAGCCCTTTCTCCTAACCAGCAGTGTCCTGAGACATTGTACACAGCACCATCGGCAGAGTACAGCGACCCGCAGCACCGAGGGAAGCACATCCAAAGCGTTGCCAGAAGCACATGACCTTAGCGTCATCTCCACGATTTTCAAAACATTTCTCACCACCAATGATGCTCATCACCATCATTCTGCTCAGCATGGGTGATTTATGTAACCTGCATTTCTGCAACTATTAAGTTTCATCCTGATAGACCTCAGTCACTAGATCTCAGAAGCTCCTCAAAAAAAGGCAAATGTTAAGCTTATTAGCTCAAGCATAGCATAGCACAGCACTGACACAGTTCCTGGACCAGAGCTGACTTGGACTCACAGCATCAACTCATGTTTGCCTGCAAAAGGCCATAAAGTTATACGTCAAGTTTGGGGAATGCTTTGTGCTACACAGGCTTTGAGGGATGACTGTTTTATGGCACCTTCAGCATTAAACAAATAATTTCCCGACTGATACAACTACACTTAGTATTTTAGTCAGCAAAGAGAGGTGATAACGAGCTCCTGCTCTCGCTGGGTGCCTGCACTGGCGCTTCAGCACATGCACACAACTTCCTTGCAGCTGCTACGCTGCTTAATACCCATGCCCTAGCAGGAGCCACATCCTCAGCATTTGCTTTACTTGGCCTTGCTGGAAAACACCATTTGGACTGGGCTTTGCACTTTACACAGAGCAGAAGAGGAGAAACAGCACGCCCATCCATCCATCCAACCCCTCAGATACTCCCTCCTTTGGAAGGAAGGGGAAGGAGATGCAAACTCTCTCTTGTTTTCTCTGGGGCATGGATCTGCACTCCAGCACTTGAAGAGCTTACCAGTTCCCAAGGTATTTGAAATGGGTCTTGCCCTCTCCTATTGGAGCTATCACACTCTGCATAAATAATTACACGCTTATGGAAACACTGGAGACAATCTGCCCAGGAAGTGTCCTGAGCACCTACAAAGTCTAAACAGCCATTCTCCTCTAGCCCAATTAATATTTGAAGTACATCATGCAAAGAAGAAACTATGCAATCGGAGAGCCTGAGCCATTCACCCCAACGAGAGGCACTTGCAGGCAGCCCTTGCCCAGCCTGGCAGGAGGATGGGTACCACCGAGCAGCCAGACACACGAGCCCAGTTCTCTCCTGTCTGCTGCTCCCCCACGTAACATCAGGAGCCCCTTCCCCACAGGGAGTCCATGCAGGGCCAAACTCCGGGGTCCCGACACCCCCCAAGGATGTGTCCCACCCGGCTCCCTGGTTTTCATGGCTCTTGTTCTTTGGCACCTATTTTTTCATATCCTTTTTACAGGTCTCTGCTCCTAGCTAAGGGCTGCGGACTCCTCTACTGCTAGGCACAAGCTTGTTTAAAGTGCTGTAACACTAAAGGTAAGCTCTTTTTGTCGCTATAGCCCTCTGCACTCCTGCTCATGCAGTACTTTTTTTTTTTTTCTTTCTTAGATCTCAAATGCATCAGGATAAAATTCTTGAGGTTTGGTGGAGAGGGAGCAGAAAGAAGGAGGTATTTTTCCTATATTTTGAGCAGAAATCATAAACTCCCTCAACACTCCCAAAGAGAACAGGAAAACCAAAAGAAGCTCTCAAATATTCTCTTCAAAATGAAAACAAGACAACTCAAAACCAGGATGACACTAAGCACAAACGGACCGTGTTTACAGCTTCTTCTCAAAACAAATTTGAAAGAGCTTGTAACAAAGAAGATGACTCCAGACTCAGCAATAATGGGGGACTATGGTGATGTTACCACCAGCCACAAAGCCAGCCCAAGGAAAGACTCACCTCCCCAAGGCACTGCAGGCTCCCAGGGCAGCACCACTTCCCCAGCCTCCCTGGGCACGCAACGGCCTCCTGCTTTTCCCTCAATCCACAAAAAAAAAAAAAGGACAACACCACATCCCCGTTACCCTGTAAAATACCCATGTTGCACTAGAGCGGAGAGGTGCCTCTGGCACTGCTGCTTCTGTGGGGAAGAGCTCAGGAAAGCTTGTGACTGGTGAAGGGTGAGAAAAACAACTCACAAATGCTGCACATCTGATTGCTGTTAAGCAATACAATACTTGAGTCACTGGAAGCTTTCCCCTCCTCTCAGTTTTGAACGTGAGCTGAGGATCTCTCGCTCCTGGGAGCACTATGAGCTTCCAAGGCACAAATGGTGCAAGCTCTATTTTCTCCTGTGTGCACGTGCCTGGGCTGTGCCTCTGGCCAGATCTGCTCCCAAACATGTGATCCCACCAAACACCGCCAGAATTTCAGCCCAGAAGTTCTCCATTTCCTTTTGCTTGACCAAAAGTGCCTCTTGCAGCAGCTGCTTAGCGAGCAGGAGGTGGCACAAGGACCCTCTTGCTGCAGCCACCAGCATCACCCCAGCCAGACCAGACCAGACCAGACCCTGTACTGCCTGCAGTGGGTCACTACCATTATGCCTCTGGCACTCACAAGCTGCCATCTCTTCTCTTGCAGTAGGTAGGAAAAGAGATTGCACAGTGCCTGGAGCACCCTCCGGCATGCACAGAAAGAAGAGCAAGTAGGGAAGGAGCAAGGCAGAGGGGTTGGTCCCATGGATCCCACCCAGCCTAGCTGCCACATCACACAGCTCCGAAGAAGGCAGCAGCAAATACTAGTTCATCAGTTTTACTAGGCATAATCCTGTGGTTGAAGAACAGCTAAAAAACCCACTCCAAAGAAAACAACCCCAGTGCTGGCTGTAACCACGGCAGGCAGTCTGCGTTAGCAAGACACAAGAGCACACATCTGCAGAAATCCAGTCTACGGGTCACAGGCTGATGGTTCTTATGTAGCACTACACACACACACAAAAAAAAAGAGCACAAAAAAGCGATGGGAAAAGGTCAGCTCCAAACTTGAGAGATGCCACCAGGGACCCGGAGGAAGGCAGCTGGCAGGCCTCTAGGTTTTGAGGCTCCCTGTCTTGCCTGTCTTGGTCCTGCTGATTTTGCAGGACGGGAACTACAGCACAAGTTGTTAATGCTGCTCTTGCCCAGGAAAGCAGGCACAACTCTGGAAAAGCGATAGAAAAAGGGTAAAAGTGCAGCAACCCCACAAGCCCTGGGAGAAGGACACAGACGAGCATCAGAAAATGACCTGCAGAAACCAAGGCATGCCAGCCACAAGGCAGGGCAAGTTTCCTGGGCGAGCACCCTTCTCCCCAGCCACGGCATATCCAACCCACAGCCAGGCTCCCCACAACAGCACGTCAGGATAGGGCACGTTTAGCCACATTAAATGCGCTCCCCAGCAGGCAAGGAATTGTGGAAGGCAGGCAGTCGGTATGGGGAGACTCCCACAAATCATCTCAGCAGCAAGGGGTTTCCATCCAAGCTCCAAACAAGACTGCTCACATCACATTCCCAGAAGGGATGACTTGCCCGGCCATCCAAGATCCCAGGGAGAAAGGGAGAGGGGGCAGGCGAGAGGCAGGCAGACACACTGCTCCTTGGAGCGCTGCTTTCCCTGCCGAGCATGGGAGAGTGCAGAGAGGCGAAGTCTCGCTCTCAGCAATGCACTCAGCCAGGTCGGGAAGAAAAATGAAGGAAAAAAAAAGAAACAATAACTAGATTGTTTTCTCCCCTTCCAATATTATTTTTAAGTATTTACGACAATCCTGGGGAAAAAAAAAAAGATCGAAGTGGATGCATTTTAAAGCATTTTGGTGTGCTTTTATTATGCAGGAAGCTGTTGTATCACAGTTTTCACTGATTCCTTTGCAGCAGGGAGGGTGACCACACAGCTGCCAGGCTCTGGTTCCCTAAGCCAGGACTGGGGCACGGATGCCCTAGCGGCATATCCAACCCACAGCCAGGCTCCCCACAACAGCACGTCAGGATAGGGCACGTTTAGCCACATTTATCTCCACCACCAATTTATCTTATCAACTAGCTGTTTTTCTTATTAACTCAGAAATGTCTGGGCAGTGAGTCTGGAGTGAGCCGTTGCTGAAGGTCTATGCACATCATGGGAGCACACCGTCCCCATGGCTGAGCTGTCCATTAACAGAGCAGGCGATAACGCTGGCGGGGCCACCCAGGGAGAGGGAGCCTTCCAAAAGCAGCTTTATATCAACAGCTAACACATTGGCAGACAGCTTCTTCATTAACAGGAAACTTGTAAGATAATATCCTAATTGAATCAATTAAGAGTGCTGCGGGCTGCAGGGGATCCTAGGGAGAGGGGAATTGATGTGCTCAGTAGTGTTCCCGGGAAACAGAGCACTCAGGAAGGGCTTTGTCCAAATAAGAGCTGATGAGGTAATGCCAGAGGGATACACCGTGCAGATGGTGTAACCCCAGAGGGACACATCTGCTGGAGGAGCAGGGCCTCAGGTCTAACAGCCTGAGAGTGGGATGTATCGCTTCTCAGCCAGAATCAAACTCTGAGAAGTTTCTGGAAAAAAAAAAACAAAACAAAACAAAACTTAAGCAAAGTGCCGGTAGGTAATAAGGTGTGTAATCACTTTGCTGCTTCTCCTCTGCTCTCCACGATCAAGTGGGAAAGTTTTCCCCTCTAAAATATAAAGGTGAGGAAAAAAAAATTTCATTAAATCTGATCTGGTGGAAGAAAAATGTCAGGGTAAAATGATAAACACAGAGGTCCTGCATTCCCCTGATAACAGTGAACTAGAAGGGCACAGGATTACTCTTGCAGCAAATCTTCTGCAGCCGGGGGACTGTGGGATTTGTTCTTGTCAAGCTGCTCTAAAGCCCAGGCTCTCCATCACTGAGTGTTAGGGCTTGCGTGGCACGTACCAGGGCTGAAAAAGAGAAAGCAAGTCTTTGCCAACTTATGGAGGGGATGGTGGTTCACGTCACTGAACAGCAAGATATGCCAGCACAGGCTGGGGGGTGATGAAATACCCAGGCGAGGAGAGCAAACTCTTCCACTCTTGCACAACATCAGCAGCCGATGCCGGAGCCAGGCCATGAGCTGTAACCGCAGGCACGGGGTGAGGGAAGTTCCCCCCTTCTCTTATCGAGAGGATTTGCTTTGCCTGTGTGACGGAGGTTTGGCACAAAACCACATTCCTACCTCTTGGTCTAGCAACCAAGAGCTGACTTAATCCATGCCTCCACCAGACATGTCCATTATCCAGATCAGAGAAGTCAGCTTTTGACACTACCCGAAGGGAAAAGGGGAAAAAAAAAAAAAAAGGGGAAAAAAAAAAAGAAAAAGCAGTTTAACAAAAGGCTTCAGAGTCCAGCTGAGTGCACGGTCGCAGAATCACAGGAGACTCTTTGTGAGAGCAACAGACACTGAGACAAAGCAGCAGCTTGCCATGGGGGAAAGATGGGTCCGAGCCAAGCCTGCTCTCATCACATTCCCAAACTCCCCATCGGCCCCATCCCTCATGAGAGGGGGAATGTAGCAGGCAGCCAGGCACACCTTGTGTCACGCTGTCCCCGTGGCAGCGAACTCCAGAAGGGGACATTCACATGCACCGCTCACCCTGACCTCCATGTGCTCAGCAAGGCATTTAGTCAGGTCTCCTCTTACGGGAAGGAGAGTCCTCCTCCAGATTTGATCCACCAAGGGACAGCATCCCACTGATGCCCAAATGCAGTGGGAAAGGGACACAGGTCCAGCAATCACCTGCCGTCACAGCAGCACCCTGGCCCCACAAGGACGTGATAAGGGACATGGCTGCATGCTGAGAACCAAAGACTTTGCAAACGTGCTCCTGCAGATCACAGCACCCTTGAGCCCTGGAGCCAGCTGGTTTGGGGAACATCTGCCAAGCAGATAGTCTGGGAAAGAGAACGACATCTGGCAGTGGCTCACAGGCTACTGATGTTTAGTCTCTGTGATCCTACGAGAGGCACCTTCCCTGCCTCCGTGTGGACTATCTGTGAAGACACAGGAGGTGAAAACACAACAGCCCCGAAGACAGAAGTACCAACACGGAGCAAGCTCAGATCCCAAGTGTGGCAATGCTGAGCTCAGGAGGTCAAGCTTGGGGAAGGACTCCACTGGTGTGGCACCACGTAATGCCCGTGCAATGGCCAAAGCAAGCTGGGTGTTCAAAGACAGTAATGGGAGCTGAAGGGCGGCACAACTGAGAGGTTTCTTGATGACCACAGTTTCTGCCCAGTCCCAGCTTTTCTGGTGCAAGGGATGAGTTCAAGTGCATTTTACACATTACCAGGCAGAGGCAACCCTGACCTCCTCAGGCCTAGGAAACAGCACCATAGAGGCTGGATTGTGAAATCCTGATGGAAAACTTTAAGTATCGCTCAGCAATAGACAAAAAACAATGAAGTGAGGTCAGAGAAAAAAGGGCTACACAAATTGGCAGCAGCTGCCACTGCAAGAGAAATTTCCTACGAAATGACAGGAAGCATTAGACAGAGGGGGACATTGCTGCCTGTGAATAGCTCACTGGCATGGAGCAGGGAGCGGGCAGCGGGGCTGGGGAG
>NW_009613473.1:38117-50811 GCF_000690535.1 Cariama cristata
CACCACGTCTGTGCCGTGTAAACCGCACGGACAAAACCTAGGGAGCTGGTGGGCTCTGCCTGCAAGGCTCGGAGGGCATGGCAGCTTCACATCTCTAGGTTTGGTCTGAGTGCATTGGTCCTCCAAAAGCAACCAGGCAAAAAGCTTCCACTGCCCAGGATGGGAGATGTTTCCAAGCCTGAGCACCCACTGATTCTCTGAGCGGAAACCTCGGCGGTGCTCAGCTCCAGGGTAAGCAATCGAGATCAGGACAGGCACCGCAGGCTCACTGGGGCTGCCGGGATTCCCAGCGAAGGAGGCACTCAACCCCAAACATCTAACCCTTAAACGCCTGTAGTAAACGAGCCTCCTGTTTTGTCGTCCAGCCTTGAAACTTAAACCCTCAGAAACAACTAAAAGATTACCATGTTTGTTTATTAGTGATGAGAGAATGGGAGTTTCTAGTCGCCGATATCACCATCGCAACCAACACCATGTGCTAATTGCAGCAGATGGATGAAGGAGAGAGTCATGGAAGGAGAAAGATAAATACCCTCATCTCCAGATACGTTGGTCTCTGGTCAAGCCAGGCCCTGCTCCTGCAGTGATTTCTGTCTGTTCTGTGCTCATCTACAAAGCGCACTTCCAAGAGCATTAAAAAAAAAAGTCATGTTTTAAGGTGAGACACCCTTCTCATCAGGTCTCATCAGGTGAGACACCCTGAGATAGTGGGATCCAAAATCACCACCCATTTTTGGATAGACCAAACACCTCCTGAAAAGCACTCTTGCTTTCCCTCCTTTTGTAAGCCTGTCAAGAATATATTTGGGAGAGACTAAGAAGAGAGTTTAAAAAACAGAAAAAGAAAATCTCAGATTTGGAGAAGAGCACCAAGCATTCTCTATTTACACAGCCTCTCTCTGCTTCCTGGGTGATTAAAATATATCACTTTTTACATTAGATTCATTGGTGCCGAATCCTGGAAGTCATCACTCTGTTTACAGCACTTCACTAATCCATTTTCCACTTGATTTCTGATAATTGCAGCCTCTAGATGGCATTAGGCCAGGCAGGCAGGTCCCAGATTGCACAGATGAGCCCTGAAAGCTGCAGCACTCCACGCAGGCACCAGGAGCAGAGCATTAACACCACCAACCAACCAGTACAGCATCCATAATTCACCATGGCGACCCAGCCATGGGAAATGACTCTTGCTGGTAAACGTGTTTGAGAACAGAGCAGCAATACCCAGGGGTGATGCTGGTCTGCACCGCTTCCTCTTCCCCATCCTGTCCATGGGAACGTTCCTCCAGCACAGCCGGGGCTGTGTCACTCGGGGAAGTATCCCCGGAAAGATCTTGGCATGGGAGCAGGGAACAGCTGTGCCACCTGCCCCAGCCTGGTGCCAAAGACCACAGAACCACCACCACCACCATCGCTGGAGCGGTGACCGTAGGGAAGGCTGCAAAGACGATTCATGTTCACCCACATCCTCCTCCCTAGCATCCCAAAGCAGACATGCTCAGAAGATGGGGAAGTCATGAGATTTAGTTTCTGTTGTGGAAACGGAAACAACGGTGGAGAAATATCAACACATTTGCCCTATTTCATGTCTTGAGCAGCCGAGGCACAGCAAGGAGGAGGGCTGTGCTCAAATACTCCAACCAGATCTCATTTCACATCTAACACAGTGCTTCACACCGAGAGGCAACCTTCAGTCAAGCGTTTCAGTGATGGGTCACAGAGAGACTTTACACACGTGCCACCCCACTCCAAGCTGCACACTTGCCAAAACCTCGGGATGACTTGTCCCTAGTTTCTCCCCCAAATAGCTCATGATCTCATTTCTCTTTGACCTCCCCCTTCCCAAAAACCTTCTCAACTCCAGATGAGGAGAAGCAGACCAGCACACATTCCTACCCTGAAATTAATGCAAAGTTTTAAATCTGTGGCAGGCCCAAACATGATGAGACAAAGCAGGAGGCATCTGAGCTACAGGCAGGGCTGCAAAAGCTGCAGTCCTACCACTTGGGAGAGCGCTGCTGGTCAGAAACACCAGCCTCATCACCCTCCTCTTGCATCAGACTTCTTGCTAACTGTCTGTTTTCCCTGCTGTTTCTCCCTAAACACAAACCCCATCTTCCAAGTGAGCACAGTCAGCAAAAAGGCCAATGTGGAGAGATTTTTGTCGCCATGTGAGGGAGGATTTCATTCTGCTTGGGTTCATGGTGCTGTCCGTCAAGAGCAGCTCCAGAGCAGCCAGTGCAATTAAAACGAGACACTGCAAACCCCTGAGGTGTAACTGCCAAAACCAGGGTCTCCATATGAAACAGACACACTTTAGTCCTTAGCATGATGATGCTCCTTTCCACCCTCTCCCACCTGATAATAAAACTCATCGTCTAGCAGACAGAAGCTAATGGAACCCTGGAGCCCTGGGCAGCCCCAGCATGAACCAGCCCAGCTCCTGCATGAACCCACCAGCATCCCCACCCCACCTCCTCCTGCA
Organism: Cariama cristata; assembly: GCF_000690535.1. NCBI lineage: Eukaryota > Metazoa > Chordata > Aves > Cariamiformes > Cariamidae > Cariama > Cariama cristata. Next base: position 40,606 of record NW_009613473.1, read on the forward strand.
CCAGCAGCATGTCTCCCTCATGGAACACGCTTGTATTCCTCCATTTATAGAAAGGGTGGGATTTAAAGATGCCAAGTTCAGTGGTGCCCAAAACCCCAAGCTGGGCAGAAAACCCACGTATACCCACAGCCGCTGCGGGGAAGTGCCCGGGGCAGGCGCCAGAGCCTGGCACTGCCACCACCTGCACGACGGCAGGAGAGGACTCGGAGGACTTCTGAGTTCAGACAGTCCTGGCCAGAGGGCTGGAGCTCACCAAAAAACTCTGCTTATTGCTAAACCAGACTGCTGCCATCAAGTCATGTCTGATGGAGGAGATGGGCCCTCGTGGCTTATGGAGGAGTTAATGCACTTAACAGGGAAGGGTTGAGCGAGCGCTGAGCAGCAGAGCCGGGGTACGGGGAGCCCCGTGGGGAGCCTTGGGGACTGTCTACAGCAAGATGCAATGCAGCTCCAGGGGAAACACCATCCTAACCCGGGATATTCACCCTTTGTCGGGGCCCAGAGCCAGCAAACACAGAAGCACTGTGGAGGAGCCTCAGCAGCAGGCAAAGCGCAGCAACCCTGCCGCTCTCTGTGTATTTAAACACGAGAATGCAGATTTCACACAAAATTCAGCCCAAACTGCATAACTTGAACTGCGCCTGCTTTTTCAGAATCCAGCCAGGACAGAGGGAGATTGAGCAATACCAAGGTTTTCCAGCATAACTAAACCTCTAAGGAGCACAAACCTTGACAGCACCCTAATCTCAGAGCTCTTCTCTAAGTGTAATCTCACCACAGAGATACGAAGAGAGAAAAACCTAAAAAGCCTCTGGCCAAATTCACTGACTGATGAAAAACCACCATGGTTTTGGGGCTTAAAGCAGCCACCTGTTGGCAGGTGGAAAGCAGTCGTCCCCCCCAAAGGAAACCTCAGAGCTCCCTGGGAACTTTCCAACAGGACTTTTTTAGTTCCTAGAGGTAGGCAGAGGGGTGGGAGGGGGAGAGGAAGGGGACTGGAAAATGCTGATTTGCCAAAAAGAAAGATCAGCAGACGAGTATCCACTGCAATTAAAGTTTCAATTTCACCAGTAAAACCTAGTCACTAAAATGAAAAGGATCTTTTTTTACGTTTTAGGTGACTCATCAAGCTGAAAGCTTTTTTTTTCAAAAAGATTAATAGTGAAAAACCAAGAGAACGTTTTACACATACTGAACTGAGCTTCTTTCTTTGCTAAAATTTAAACACTAACTTTCCTCCCAACTTAGGATGAGGAAACCTCACCATTTTGAAGAGCTGCACAGCTTCCCAGCTGGCTTGGCACTCTGCGTGGCCAAACACAAAGCCTTCTTCAATGGCCATTTCATCACCCATTTTCAGCATGTATGCATGCAGTTAAAAAAAAGGGGATTGCAACTTTCTGTTGACTGAGCTTGGGTGAGAACTCCAAGATTTTGGGTCTTTACCAGAGGTGCTGGTAGTTTTGACACCCCATTGCTCCCCAGGGCAGGAGACGGACAATGCTCTCTGCCAGCAGCGGCTCTACAGGCAGAAAATCTCACATAGGGAGGAAGACCCTTAACTTAATTTTCATAAAAACAGTATTTCCTCCATTTTTCAGCAATATTTTTTCCTAACAACCCCCCCCCTCCCCAGCTCTGCAGCGCCTGGGGCAAGCGGCAGAGAGTAAAGTTGCACAATGGAGTTGAACCAAACAAACTTTCGCCTGCGGCAGAAGACAGGGAGAGGTCTCACCTCCACCCTCCTCCTCCTCATTCCTGGCTCTCCCAAAGCCACTCCAAGCTTGCAGGGGTGTGGGCTGGTTTGCTGCCAGCTTGGGGAGGGGGGACCAGCCCCAGAGAGGTCCCAAACCTCTTTGCACCCAAACCACTTGCAGAGGGAGGCTACAACAAAATATCTTGTTCTTCTCCAAAAAGGTCAAGTACCAGACCATGGCTGATGGTAAATGATAAGCAAGCTGAGCTTGCAGAGGAAAACAGGAGCAGAAGGCATTCTTCATAAGGTACAAAACAGCACCTTGCGTATTAAAAGATACCATATTAAATTAGCCAATCCAAGTATCAGCACTGAAAAATGACATTCGAATGAAAGCTTTTTCTTGCCCAAATCCTAAATATTCTATCAAAGCCAGCATATTAAAACAATAAATTCACCAACCTTAATTACATCTCCCAAACCTAATCTCCAAGATCTAATTTCCACACTGCCAGGTAAAGACAGCCATGAACATCATTTATAATTCACTACTCAGTGACTCACCCCTACTGCAAAAGCCTCAAGATATGGTTACCAGTAAGGCAGAAAGGCTCACGGAGGTAGAATTATGACAAGGAAAATGCTGGCTGTCCTCATGCTGCCAGATCACAAGGGAGACCATTTTTCATGTAGGTTATTGCTCATATTGCAATCCTAGATAACACCAGAATATAAAAGTTACCATAAAACAGGGTGTAGAGCAGCACCCCACAGCCCAGGGATGTGTGGGAGCCAGGCGGTGCTGGGAAGATGAGCAGAAGGGGTGCCATGCACCCAGCAGCACTGCAACAGCCCCAGGGTGGTGGAGAAGCAAAGCCTCAGCCGCTGGCAGGAAAAACACGGAGTCATCATGGCACCATGGAGGGGACGGGCTGGCTGCCGGAACCCTACAGCATCCACCCCCTGGCACCACATCACATTTTCCCCTTTCCATTTTCTGGTTAATGAGGTCTCCCTCCCCCCTGCCGGCCAGCTGGAAGGCATGAATCACAGAGGAAGGGCAGATCCTGCACACCCATCCTTCTCCCCCTATGAGGTCTCCCCTATTCCAGCTGATGGAGGAAGGACTCCTTCCTTGTCCCTCCCACAGGATGCCTGTCACATACCCAGGAAAAGCCTGTGCTGGAACCCAGCAATGGGAATGAGGAGCCAGACAATCACAGGATCATAGAATGGTTTGGTTGGAAGGGACCTTAAAGACCATCTAGTTGCAACCTCCCTGTCATGGGAAGGGACACCTTCCACCAGACCAGGTTGCTCAAAGCCCCATCCAACCTGGCCTTAACAAGCCTCAGGGCAGAAGGAGTATAGAAGTAGGGGGAGGAAAAAAAAATACAAGTAAGAGGAAAGGAGCATCACTTCTGGGATGGAGCAGAGCACTGGGAAGGGAGAGCAAGCAGGTAAATTCATTTGTCCCCAGGCCCACCAGGACTCCAGGGAGATCATTGCAGAGGTCCACACCTCACTCTGCAAGGGGACTCCAAGATTGCAAGATGATAGGACAAGAGGAAACGGTCTCAAGTTGCGCCAGGGGAGGTTCAGGTTGGATATTAGGAAGAACTTCACTGTAAGAGTCGTTAGGCATCTGAACAGGCTCCCCAGGGAGATGGTGGAGTCACCATCCCTGGAGGTGTTCAAAAAACGTTTAGATGTGGCGCTTCAAGACATGGTTTAGTGGGTTTAGCGGGCATGGCCACGTTGGGAATATAGTTGGACTTGATGATCTTTGAGGTCTCTTCCAACCATAATGATTCTATGTCCTTCACCAAAAGCACTTCCAACAACCAGCATGGGAGCGGTGATTTACAGCACTGAGGTAGACCTGTGACAGCCTGATGTAATTGAAGGAAAGGCACAGAAAAGAAGTGAGAAATCAAGACTGCAAAAACACGTCGTCCCTTCAGCTTTATCACCTTCCTCTGCAAGGGCAGGACAAACCCAGAACCACCGTCTCCCTCTGTCTCTCCCAGCTCTTATTTCTAACTCCCACTCACCATAAAACTGCGCAGATGCTTCCACTTCTTCGATGCCCATGATTGTGTGTGGTGCATGCTACAGTCCGTACCATATCATACGGATTTAGCAATATCAACGGGTCCTGGCCGTTTTACTAAAAATTCGGTACTCTGAGATACAGACTCCTTTGCACTCATTTACTGCTATCGATCCTCAGCTCGTCCCCAGGCAGCATCAGTCACCTTGAAACTGTCTCATTTTGGATCCAGGGCTGCTGCCACGTGATATAAATTGCAGGTCTTTCCACCAGAAAACTGAGCTGCATTAGATTAAGAGCACGGCGGAGACGCTGGGGCTTGCGTCAGCCCAGACCCACACAAACCTTATCAAAAGCCCCGGCCACAACCATCTCCAGGCAGGCACCTTCAGCAGGGCCCTGGGCACCTCCCCAGGGACCGAGCTCATGGGCAGAGGGCAGGAGAGGGGCCACCAGTGAGCTCCAGCCCTCCTGGGGACCCTGCTCAGCCCTCCCAGGAACGGGGCTGGCTGAATTTCCAGGGCTTTTTCATTAGGTAGCTGGGGAGTGGAAGGGAATTAGCTCATCCCTGAGATGGGGAGAGTGGTGTAACCCCTCACCTCCTGTTACAGGACAACTTTTAAACGCTGCATTACCAAAAGCTTCACCAAATAAAACCACACTGGATTGAAAGCAAAAGATCTTAGCTTCATCTCCAAGGAGGCAAAACTTTTAACCTCCCTATCTTTCTGCCTCCCCCCTCTCTGGGTTACACTCCGCACAGGCTCCCCTCCGGATCGCACCCACCAAGCGATGCTTTGTGTGGGACGTACCTCCCCCAGGGCTGGGAAGCAAAGGCTGTGAATGCTGTCTCTTCCAGCTGCTCTGCCAAGTTTCCAGAGGGAAGGAGACCAGCGTTGCCAACAGGGATGAATGAACAGAGCACTGGCTTAGGAGCCAGCCCTCCTTCGCCACGGGGCCACCACGGCAGTGCCAGGCGATGAGCCTGGGCACAAGAAGGGACCATCTGATGGAAGCAGGCACAGATGAGAGCCAGAAGGTGAGCAGAAACCCTCAGAGCTTCCAGCAAGAAGCAAAATTGCTCCGGAGGCAAGAAGGATTGTGGAAACCTGGCGAGGGTACAGACACAGTCTGCAGAGCTGCACGCTCGGAGCAAAAGGAAAGGGCAAACGCTGGCCATCAGCTTGGAATAAACCAAAAACCATCGAGTGCTGCTCCCAGCAGCTGCTCAAGAAAGGCTTTAGCTACAAAAATTAAAAATTATTTCCGCTGCAGACACACGCTTCCCAGCGCCGCTGTGCTCGCCCCAGGTGTACGCTGTCCCTGGGAACTTTCATCCACCACCAGCTCTCCGGGAGGATGAGGTTGCCCTTCCCCGGAGGCAGGCAGGGCTTTCAGCAGCTCGCAGCCCCGCTCAAGGCAGCGGTTAGTCAGGGGGGCAGCTAGAGCCAATTATAACTCCACTGACCTGCCTTGGCACTAGCACGCACGGGAATGCACTGGCTCCCGGCTGCCAAATGCTGGAAAGCTATAAATGGGAGACATTTGGAGAGAGAAAAAATTTAGAAGCCAACTTTTAACTAGGTTGAAGTGCATTGGACTGTACATGTTCTCTGTGGAGGGAGAGAGGAGAACGATGAAGATCTCTGATGCACTGCTGGAAAAATATTGGCTCTTTCTTCTACAGACAGAGGTAATCCTTGTTTAAGGGAAAGTGTTTCTTCTTCTCTCTGATTCGATTATGGCAATTCACTATTTCTGTACTTCTGCATATGGTGCTTAAATTCACAGCTCTCAGCGCAGTCTGGGCACAGAGAAAGAATTGTGTCTGGTGCTTTGTAGCAGGAACCTCACCGTAGGAAGCTGTGGGTTTTTTCTTGTCGTTGGTCACGCAAGGGCCTGTCTTTCATGATCCAGCTGTCTAAGGGCAAGATCCTGGTGATTTATTTTTATGGTGGAGTGAAACCACGAAGTACATTGCACACGCAACTGCGCAGAATTTTGCTGTACTCCATAAACCCCGGAGAAAAAAAAATAAAAAAAATCCCCAAAGTGTTGAAATAAGATTCCTGTTACGAAATAGCTATCGAAAGAGCCCTGTTTACAATCCCTGGATACAAAAAGACATCGCAGCCACAGTAGGACCGAGTTGCCTTAGGGCTTTTTCATCAAAGAAGGCGCCAGGACCAGGCACGACCCAGAAGAGGAATGAAATCCAAGCAGTACCTCGGCTTATGTTCCCACCTGAAGGAGCCTTGTGCCGTTTGAGACGCCTTACTTGGCATGCCTGCCCCTTGCTTTCCACATCTGGAGAATTAAGATAACACTTACTTCACCTTTGTGAACCGAGTGCCCTGCCAGAAGCCCAGCTTAAAGAGCACAGGAGGAAGAGGAGTGCAGGGAGAGGAAGGTGAGCACGGGGCTCGCAGTACTAGAAGCAATGCACAAGGCTCATTTTAATTTTTCAAGAGTCCAACTGCCTGAAACAGGCTGATGAGAACAAAACTTCTCTGTGTACCAGCTAGTGTCTTCTGAGCCCATTTTAATGTACTGTTCTATTTTAAAACAGTCTGAATTACTAAGATACTGACTTTGCCCCCTCTCCTTGTCGTTGCCCGACAGCTGCACGCACGTAACAGATGAAGAAGCCCCTCCAGAAGGGCTGATCTGTCTTCCACGTTGAGAAGACATGCACAGACCATTGCCTTTTGCCAATTTTCTCATAAAAGTAGGCACCACTTCAACTGCCTATTTTATTTTTTTTTGTTACACACAAGGCTGTTGGCCTGAGGGCTGCAGGACTCTCTCCAAGATGACATTGTTCCAGGTGGGTCAAAGCTGAAAGTTTCCAGCTAAGAACCTGAAGGATTTGTTAAACATATGGATAAATGAGAGGACTGGGAAACACACTTGATGAGCATGCAGAAAGGAGTAGGGGAGAGAGCCAGAGCCATTTTTAGGGTTGCTTAAAATTCTCAAATTTTCTGTCTCTGAATCGTGCGGCAAACACACTTACTCCAGCCTACGTCGTGTCTCCATCCCTGGGCTCAAAATTAAACCTCTGTGCAGAGGAGCACCAACACAGCATTACCCCCTCCTACAGCCTTCAGCTGGGACAAGGACTGAAGGAAAGGTTTCTGACTGCAAGAGGAAAAGCCCTGCGGTAACCTGTCCCTAAAGAGGGCACCTCTGAATGGCAATTTGAGTTTTAAAGGGCTTGCAGCTGCCTGCCAGAGGATAAGCAACTGCTTCAGTGGCAACAAGGCAGGACACAGCATCAACAGCAATGCCTGCTCCAAGGGGGAGGTTTGTGACCCAGCTCCATCACAGCTCACAAGCAGCTCACTTTGTGACTGATCGGATCCGTTCCCAACTGCGGAGACACAAGCCTTGTTGTCCAGGATGCAAAACAAGGCAGGACTGAAGAGAGCCAGGCAACAACTCCTAGTCAAGGAGAGGGTGGCTGCAGCCAAAAGACAAAGGAGGTTGAGGACAGGGAGCGGGGCTCCTGGCCAAGGAGAGCATGGGGGTCTGGTAATAGCAGGAAAGGTGTGAAAGGGTTGGGTTTGGGTGTGAGGACGTTTTAGGAGTGTAGCGAGACAACAGTGGCTCTTGGTCACATGAAGACTTGAAATGACTACCATCGTGGCTGATGAGCTCATAATTACAGAGTGGGGAAAAAATGTTTCTTTTTGGGGGTTTCCATAAAAAACACAAAATACAAGCCAGCATCTGTTCCCTAACCAACAGTGTTGCTCCTTACAGCCAACGGTTTCAAGAGGATCCTTCCAACAGACTTGTTAACCTCCTCCTGAGCGATGCATCCGACGTGATCCAGCAGAGCCCTGCGGTCACCGCAGGACTCTTCTCCCGCTGGCAGGGCTGGAAGCATCTCTCAGGCACGCAAAGCCCTGATCCTCCATCTCTGTCCACTGGAGACAGACGCTCACATATCTGATTACCAACGTCCATGCCAGCTAGTATTTCCAGCGTACCTGCCAGCCCCAATTAGTGTCCAGAATACAACTGGCATCCTTGCAAGCATCAATCTTATTGCCTTTATTTCTTAGGAACAGCATCCATCTGCTCCCAATAGCTCACATCTGGCATACTGAGTGTTACAAAAGAGCCTCAATCCTAATCAAAGTAAATTATTCCTCCAGCCAAGAGATTCATGCAGAACTGAGTTTACTATTTGTAGTTACAAATTTACTACAAATCATACAGTTACCCGAGGTTTCAAACTGTAAAATTACAATTTCATCTAGGGTTTGTTTTTTAATCCCTAAAAAGTTACTCTTATGTAAATCACTGTGTGATGGAAAACATTTACGGAGAAAGCAAGAAGGAGAGGCGGTAGGAACCAGAGCACAGAGGATCTACACAGCAAAAAAGCTCCTGAACACTGTCCAGGTTGCCGAAGGTTTCCTCCTGCACTGAGCAGTGTATAGGAGGTGGAGGTAGGTACTCCTTGGCTTAAGCCCTCCCTTCCCAATTTCACTGCCTAGCATGGTATGCCAAGCCTCCCCATGATGACCCCAGAGCAGGACAGGGTATGACCTGCGTGCTTCCCAAGGGATGAGGGCCATCACTTCATCTGCCCAAAACAGTGGTCCTGGACCAGGAGGAAGCAGCCTGTGCCTTGTGTTGGGACACACAAGCTGAACTGCGGAACGAGCATCGGTCACCAGCCCTTAGAGAGCAGGTGACAATCTCCTGCATGACAGTGGATGGCTCCTGGTGTGGTCAACGGAATGAACACAGGTAAGAGGATGTCTTGCCACCCTTGGAAGAGAACAGCAAGGTGGTGATGAAAAGGCTGCTACAGCGATGAGCGGTAAACCAGGACTTTTGCAGAAGAGGGCCAGCCTCAGGTATCAATGACAGCCAAAGGGAAGAGCTCTGGAAGTTCACAGTATTCAGACAAAACCTTGAACGCTCCCAGCTGGTAACAGCACAGCCTGCAGCATTACTGTGCCCAGCAAGGTGGCTTTCAACATTCCCCATTCCAGTACAGGGAGCGTGCCTGGTCTGACATCTCCGCATCCAGACAGAGGCAGAGGCCAGCACTGGGCAAACTCCAGGCTTCAACCCTGTTTTGGCTGAGCTGGCGGTTTGTGTTTTGAGTGTCATTCCTGCCTGGCTGGGGAGGGAAGGAAACTTTGCCCTCCAGTTGCAGTGGGAGGGGGCTGGACGGCGAGGCTGTCAGTAGTAAGTGTGCATGTGTTTTACTTGGCCCTGCTCCTAAAATAATTGTTTGGCCACAATGGAAGGTGACAAGCAATTCAGCTGTGGCCTCACAGGGAATATCAGGAGAAAATCTCCAACAACTCACACGACCTTGCCTGGGCTGCTCTGAACGGCAGCATCACATCAGCCCAGGGGTCACCGGCCCTCACTCCTGTCCCAAGAAGTTCTTCTCCTCTCTCCTACTTGGATGAAATGGTTTCCTTGTCCTCCTGCCTGGGCTCAGCAGGAGGGTCACTGACAGCAAAAGAGGGTGCACCAACCTTCACCCGAATGGGGCCAGAGCTGCTATTAAAATAAACAAACCCCTGCGCTGGCAGGAGAATGAGAAGTGCAGCCAGAATCACTGGGAACATAGATATTAAATTAACAAATATCTCTACCCAAACATGCATGTACTGTGATTGCTCAAGGCCATAAATATGAATAAATTTAGATGGATTTTCACTGGATAACATGAAAGACACATTCTTGACACAGGGATCACCTGCGACTCAAGTTTCCACTTCTTCCTCCAACGCATCAAAAATTATCAGAACTGGACTTGGGAAAAATTTTTCCCTCTTACTATGTTTTTAGAAGCAGTCAAACCATTTCAGCCAATCAGTTATTTTGTGGGGTTTTTGGTTGTTTGGTTTTTTTTAATAACCAGAGGCATGAATAATTTCCAGCATGGAAAATTTCTGCCTAAAGAGCTAAAATTGGCATAGAATCATCCAACAGTCATATAATAAAGGCCTCCAGCAACAGCAACAGTCAGTGCTACCAAGCCTACCTAGAGCATTTTTTTCCACTGTGCTAAGAGGATCTGTTTCACTCCTCGCCTTTCAATCCAATTTCCACTGTACTGCACCACAAGTTTAAAATAAGGACACCAGGAAGCATGTGCGATAAGGGGGAAGGAAGGGAAAAACCACAATTTCATTCATTCTTTCAACAGAGCCAAAAAGGAGTGGTTACTTTTTTTTTTTTAAAAAAAAAAAAGAAAGAGCCACAGGGAACAGGGAAGGGGGGAGATGTTTGCTTTAAACTTTCCCACCTGCACCGTCATAGATATATATAAAAAGCACTTCTGCCTCTGAAGGTGCTCCAGGGTGTTTCGCAGACCCAGTTTGAGTCTCTGGCTCTAGACACCCTCCAGTGACAATGCTTTCCATCTAGCAGTGTGCACAGCTCCAGCCAAGATGGAAGGGGAGGAAGAGAGGAAGGG